>NW_024883590.1:0-67285 GCF_019059575.1 Amphibalanus amphitrite
CGGTTAGAGGCTGGCGTGTAGGCTGCCCTGCAAAAGTCAGATGGAGCCAGTTGGCACGTGCGCACGTGCAGGGTGACACTTCCAGATCTCAAGAACGGCTGGACCGATTGCGCTTAAATTTGGCACACTGCTGTAGACCGGTTATAGTGTGCCATGCACAAATCAGTTGGAGGTATTCCCTCACACTCGCGCTCGTTCGTTTATCGCCCCAAAAGACGTCTTACTGCTAACCTAGGCACACAGGGAAAATGTGAACATCTGTTATATATCGCTGTAAAATTCTTACGATTATTCGTAGCATTCATGCATACCGTCAGATTACAATAAGACAGCTCATTCTTATCAATTAATTACATCTGTTTTAGATGTCTTAAAGCCTAAAATATATTTATGAAGGCGTATAAGACAGGTATAATGACTGTCAAAACACTTGTCTGTTGCCGTTCTTGCGCCGTTTATACGAGACGCTGCATATTACGGAGAAAAATACACTTATTAAAGCCGACTTTCATCTTCAATGAAATGAAAAAATCGAGGAAATGACGCAACCAATCGTGCATGGTTGTAATATTTTTATTCCAGTCGAAAATTGAAATTTTGTTTTGTTTGAGCAAGTCATTAAAATACCCGCAGGCCGCAAAACCTAGCTCAGAAGGTTTCATGAGACAGTCTTTGGAACACGGAACGAAAAACGCCACCCTTCTTTCATTCAATCTATCTCTGAGGTCATGTAGCGACTAAACTACGAGAAAATTAGCATAGCTTTTAAGGGCGGTATACCTAATGGAGGGAAAAACTGTTCATCAAGTCTTAATAAATTTGTCTTGAAAATTACTTTGAACGAGATTCTCAAATCTCCGTTCGTTTGCCTGTTAGCCAACAATGGTATATAAGTGGCAAATGGCGGACGAAAGATAACTGCGTGTGAAATTAAATGGCCATGAAACTGATATCGGAATCCAGTGATTTGCCTGGATTCCGTTCTAAGTATTTGCCTGGATTCTCTAAGTAATTGCCTGAAAGTAAATTACATTTTTAAGTGAAATTTTAACAGCTGGACTAAAATTGCATATTGAAAACATCTTAAAAGTTAACTGCATAACCCGTGTAAGAAGGGGCATTTAATTTCCTTTTTTGTATGCATGGTATTGGACTTTGGGCGCATTGGTATTTATTACATGTTATGCGTACAAACGATGCAGGTATCCAACTGTAACTGTGTATATGTAGATACGTCATTGCGATTGAATAGTGTAAAGACAATACACGAACCGGGATGCCTAAGTCTATGTGTAAAAAGACAGGTTCAAACACTCAAGTTTATTTACCCCAAGACATACATGATTGAAGGTAAACAAGATTCACAACACTCGACCACTATTTCATGAAGAACATCTACACAACGTTATACACGGCACACGCAACAATATTTAGCGAGATACATTTCGTACAAATAGCTCAAGTAACAAGAACTCTAAAGCTCTTAACGTCTAGTGGTATCCGCCACCGTATCCCCCACCGTATCCACCGTGTCCACCGCCGTATCCACCGTGTCCACCACCGTGTCCACCGCCGTGTCCATCTCCGTACTTGCTGCCGTGGTGGCTGCCCTTCTTGTACTTGTCGCTGTGGTACTTGCCGTGGTTGCCCTTGTAGGCGTTGTGGTTGTCGTGGCCGTACTTGCCCTTGCTGCCGCCGTACTTATCGTAGTCGTGGCCGTTCTTGTAGTAGCCGTCGTGACCCTTCTTCTGGTCGTAGTGTCCCTTCTTGTAGTGTCCGCCGTGGTACTTTTTGCCGTCACCGCCGCCGTAGTATCCGTGATGGTCGCTGTACTTGTTGTGGTAGCCGTCGTCGTGGTAGTTGTCGTAGAACTTCTTCTTGGCGTGGTAGTCCTCCTTGTGGTGGATGTTCTTGTAGCCGTTGTTCTTGTGGCCCTTGTCGTAGTAGCCCTTGTTGCCATACTTGTGGCCCTTGTTGCCGTGGTACTTGTCGTGGTTGTCACCGTAGTACTTGCTGCCGCCCTTGTAGCCGTGGTGGCTGTTGCCGTGGTCGCCGTAGTAGCCCTTCTTGTTGCCGTGGCCGTTCGCGCCGTACTTGTTGCCGTGGTGGCCGTACTCCGAGTCGTAGTACTTGCCGCCCTTGTAGCCGTCGTTGCCGTAGTGGCTGCCGCCGTGGCCGCTGTCGCCGTAGTACTTGTCGCCGTACTTGCTGCTGTACTTTTTGTCGTTGTAGCCGCGGCCCTGGACGGCGCCGTCGGCCGCCCTCTCGGCGCGCCGCAGCGTCAGCGGCGTCTCTCCGTACAGCGGCGAGCTGACGGCCGAGCTGGGGTCACCGCGCCGACCGCCATCTACCGGCGACCCCGCAGACTCTGCTGCAGCGTCCCCGCTGACAGGTGGCGCCAGCAGCGTGGCGGCCGAGCTGGGCTGCACAGCGCTGTGCAGGCTCAGCAGCGCCGGTACGACGGCCACCAGCCAGAGGCCTCTGGTGAGCGCCATGGGGACAGCGTGCTGTCGGACGCCGGGCCGAGCTCTTAGGGGGTCAGGTCACGGAGCAGCTGGAACACCTGGTCAGCAGACAGCGGACACTGCGGCTGCTGCGAGTGGTGCCTTCCCAGCAGCTACCACCCGCTTTTGTACTGCCGACGCGTGCCTTACCAGTGGCGTGGAAAGGATTGCGGCGCCGGATCGCTGGAGCACGCCTGTGCCCGGCCCGGGCCGACTGCGTGACGCTCTGGCCGATCATGCGTCACTGAGCTGCTGTCCATAGCGCGCCGACAGCGCATGATCTCGGAGTTGCGTTTCGCACGATACGTCACGCAGGAATGAAGGTGCAAACTCGTCAAATGAAGTCAAACGTATCGCTGACAAAATAGTTGCATAACATTGCGATGCATCGGAGCATGTCAAGTCTGACTGCTGACGAGAATCTTTACTGTTTTGCCCTGTAGTACGCTCTACGCACAGACAGCCCACAGGAGTTCTAAACTCTTCGGGCACATACTTGATGAGCCGCTTGAACAATGAACACCGATAAGGCACTCATCCATAACCTATGCATGCTTCAAAACAACAATTCTGAGAACGTAACCGTTCATTCATCATGCAAACTGTACTGCAATCTACATTACCACATCCAGCCAAAGCTCTGTACAGCCAATTTATTATATCGTTCTGAGGGAGCCTTCCGATAGTTTTGACTTATTGTGGGCCGCATGCGTGGATGAACTGAAGATATTTAAGGAATAACTAAGAAATATTTTGTGGTCGACCGCGCCGTTATTGGCTCGTTTTACCGTAAAGGATGAACTTTATAACCGAACGAGGCATTCTGCAAAGGGAAAATAGCAAAAATGGCTTAACAATAGTGCATACCCATATTCAAGTATCAAGCGATGACAGTAGAACTGATAACGTAAAGCTTGCAACCTACAGAGTGCAGAAGTCATATCATATGCAAATAAGTTGCTGCCTAGACAAAAAAAAAACAGTTTGCTATTGAGTTGGTGCCAATGAGTTCGGACCAGCGTGCAACGTTCCATGAACTTGTTTCATTAATAATTGAAGCTCAGTAAAAATCGACCAGTGTTTTGACTAAAGATGCTATAGGACATTCTTATGCATTTGCAGGTAATACTCTCGCATTTTCGTAATGTTATTTATATTCTCACTTTCCAATGAGAAAACTATGCCACAGTGAAACCTCAGGCACACATTAAAATCATTGCTACAAGCGCTTTCACTGAAAGCCCCGTCGTTGCGTTGGCGCCTGCACCGCAGAAAAAGGCAGCGCCCGTTCAATGGATACTTAGCGCTGTGCCTGGCCGAACTCAGGGCTAAGAGCGAAACTCCATGAAGAGGCCATTACGGCCGGTTCGGCGTGGCGCCAGTAGGTGTAAGATCCGGTGATATTTATAAATATCCTACCGCTTAATATGAAACAGCTTTATGTCGAACAGCACTCGCATGACCTCCAGATAAAAAATGATCGTTTTTAGTGTTTGTTCCCGCAAGTAACACAAGCAGAGAACGTAGCTCGTCAAAACGTGAATGTAGTGATGCCAAAGACTTTACAGTTTTGTAACTGCTCTTATTTCAATATAGGGCTACACAATGCTCATTAAGTAAGAAAAACCTTCAATGATAGGTTTGTGAGGGTTTACACAGCCGAAGTGAGTCAACATCGTCCCAGAGAGAGCTTAGAGTGAAGACGGTAAAGGGAAGGAGAGTTAAGGTGCAGGTTATATCTGGCTACGTCACTCGCAGCTAGCGAAATATGATAGCTATCTCCCAGCATTCGTGAAACTTCCTACTTTTTACTACTAGACTAATCTCGACAAAATTTTCTATTCTTGTAATGATCATGATCATACCCATTTACCGGTATTTGGGCAGCATTTGACACTTGTCTGTATTCGCTGTTCGCAGTGTTTCCATGGAGATAACAGGATTTTGTGTTAAATTAAATTACTGTAACCGTCCTCAGCAATCGACCTGTCATTCTTCCTTCGAAATGTGATTGAGGTGTGCGAAACTCGCGAATCATTACTTTTTTACTTGTTTCTGTAATCTTCCATTATCGCGACCCCTATGTCTTATTACGGAGCGAGCGAAGCGAGCGTAGTCTTTCCTTAGATTAACGGAAATTTCTGAGTATGAGCGGCCGGCCGGCCGGCCGGCCGGCCGTGCGGACGCTTTTGCGAGGCTTATATCTCAGCAACCACTTGACCGATTTACACGCGGTAATTTTTGTACGGTAGCTTTATTCCTTCTACCAAGTATTGGACTATTCCCGATGCATGTGGGTGACCCCTTATGCACGTGCCACGTGCAAAACGAAGAGGTGTCAGTTTTGCAATTGTTGCAATATCTCGGTAACTACTTGGCCGATTGCGCTCAAAGTTGGCATGTAGGTAGGCACCCACTAGGCACTGCATATCCATGTGCCAGAGTTGGGGTGCTGCTGCACGTGCGCACGTGCAGGGGTCGTTTCCAGATCTCGAGAACGGCTCGACCGATTGCGCTCAAATTTGGTACACAGTTTGGGACCGGTTAGTAGGGTGCCGTGCACAAGGCAGTTGGGACCCATGTTGCACGTGCGCACGTGCAGGGTGCCGCTCCCAGATCTCGAGAACGGCTGGGCCGATTGTGCTCAAATTTGGCACATCGCTAGAAACCGATCAGTAGGGTGCCGTGCTAAAGTCAGTTGGAGGTGCCCCCTCGAAATTTCGCACGTGCAATACTCACCCCCTTGCTCGCTCCGTTAGTCGCCCCAAAAGGCGCTATACTGGTTGCTATGTGTAGTACTGAATAGTACTTAATCTTATCTTGAGCGTAAAAGGCCATTCGTCCGGTGAAATTCAATTGTCAAAAACACATCCAATCGTGCATTCACCTGTTTATCCTTGGCTACGTTTACTATGTGAATTTTCAAAAGTACTTGCTAATTTCACATACCGCTAACACTGGAGGGCATGTGGATAAATCCACATGCTCAGATGTGGTCTTATTTGGCATAGTATCTGACTAAAAACAATGTGGGTAGGAAGGCTCCACACGTTTGCACGTGCGAAGATTACCTTTTTTATTTTTGTATCCCCGCTAGCACAAGGCTATAGCAGGGGGAGGTGCAAAGTTTACCCCGAGTAATGTGTACGGGCCACCCACCTATCCGGGCACCTTAGAGTTGCACGTGCGCGCATGCATGCGAACACCTCAATCGTGACACGTAAACACTCATCTGTCGGCGAGTGTCGAAGATGTTAGCGCTTTAGTCATTGTGCAACTTATGTGAGCTGGACGATTTTAAGTCTAACAACCCTGGTCGAGCGCGTGACACGTGCCTTGACGGTCACGTGCAGATACGTCAAGAACAGTTGGATTCGGGATAGGAGGGACAGGATGGCCAAAAATGGACTGATATTCGGTTGTTTATGACCGTGCCTTCAATAGCAAGGATCGTGGCCCATTTGCAAGCTCCCGTTACATCTTTAACGCATGCTTTATGAAAGCAGAGATTTGCTTTCGATACAGACCAAAGAAATAAAAAAGTACCGAGGAGTATGCTGGATCCGTGCTATACCCACAGCCACACTCCGCATTATACAACCACGTTGATGTTAATGTCACTATCGTCCCATATCCCTCGACGCCCACACCTAGTTCCACATGTCCAGTCAATGTCAGTCACATTTATCACAAACCGTCTGTCCTCCCGGCACATTTGTCACTATGACCAAGACAACATCCCATCACCGCTGTCCCGTCACCCACGCCAGGTCACCCACCGCCCCCGGCAGCGTCTCTCACGCATAGCGCCGCGCGCCGCCGAGTGGGCGACACATTAGAAAAGGCCTCCGAGCACTCTCGGCGTGCCCAGTCCGGCGCCGCCCGCTCTGCAGTCCCGATGGCGCCGCCGCCGGCCCGGTCCGCGTGCGCCCGTCTGCTGGTCGGCCTGGCGGCGTTGCTGGCGCTGCACCACCGACCGCTGGCCTCCGCTGGCCCGCTGGCCGAACGGAGCTGGCTGGAGGGCGGCCAGCCGACCGCGCTGCTGCCCGTGCCTCGACCAGCGCCCCAGGTGAGCAGAGGGACTGCGGTAGCTCAGGTGATCGGGCGGGGCAGTGAGAGGGCTGAGTGGCGGTAAGGGAGCGTCACCAGCCCGGGGATGGTGGTGAGGGACCGGCGCTCAAGTCCAGCAATGGTGGTAAGGTGGAACCTGTCCTCGGCTAAGGAATGGTGATGAAGGACTGTCACCAGCGTATAGGAATAGTGGTGAGGAGCGTAGGAGTGGTGGTGTTAGGGTGATGCTGGCTTCAGGAGACTCAGGAGTAAGTGCTGAGAAGTGTGAGGAATAAAATTAACACACCATGTGGGACAATGCCTTACGAAAACAAGCTGACAATCCGTTTTGATGTAAGACCGTGTCTGAAAATGCTTGGAACATCATACGACATTTAAAATAATCTTGTTTAAAATAGCTCTTGTACATATTTATCAATTTAACACAGAAACACCTTGGCAAAAAGCAACATGTTTAAACGCATAGGTATGCATATTTTACATCAATATGAAGTTTTTTGTTTCATAGATTCAACATCAGGAAATGATAATTCAGAGGGTCCCAGAGCCAGAAATCTGCTTTCCGCTCAAGATTTATTCCGATAATAAGGCTACAAGATTTGCGTTTATTTTATAATCGTTAACTGGTGAAGCTGTTAATTAGAGCTGATATTGTGCCAAAGACTCCTGCTCGCATCAAAAGGGAGGGCGAGTGAATAGGTACCTACTGCCTATCTAAAGGCACGCATGCTGCGAGAGCTGCGAGTTTTGAGTTGTTTTGTTGGTGTCGGTGTTAAGTTCTTTGTGCTGTTATTGAGACAATAAGTAATTTTCTGCAGGTGTATCAGTATCGGCGTCACAGCCTTCATGTAGTGAGCATAAAAGTTCATGTTCTCACTCCATGAATGAATATGATACCCGCAAACCCGAAACCCGCAGACTCGCAACCCGCATGCGAGGTCCATCGTGGGGCGGCCTAGCTTGTTGAAGATCAACATGAAATGGCTTTAGAAACGTAGAAGGCAAATGGAGGCCCTTCCTATTCAAAGGAGCCGTCCCCAACACCAAGGCCTTAGGAAAGCATTAAGCACTACGAACTGGCGAGCTCTGTTGGCAACAAACAGCTAAGCTCAGAACGGTTTGTTCAGAACTGGTTCTTCAGTGTGTAGACATGTAAGGATGTTATGTATTAACACTATTCTGGAGACGGTCTTTCACTCGTTGCAAAGCAGGGTGGCAGCTTTGTGTGTAATATTGCGATAAAGTGTTGCGGGCAAATCACCAGAGAAGAAACAGTAAAAGTAGGTACATAGACCTGCGTTATGGGATCGAAAGGAAGTTTCTTCAGACTAGTCACAAGATTTTGCATTTTTTAGCTCCTCATTGTGATACCAGTGGGACTGAAATGCTGCCGAATGCGCAGTGCATGATCAGGCCAGCCAGCGTGTCTAGATAATGCTGTGCGGATCTCACGATTACTTCCCACCGTCACGCATAGGTGCAGCAACGGCTACGGTCTACGAAAATAAGGAACCATTAGAGATTAAAAGTCGTTACGTCACGGATAGTGTCTCATAAGAGTAACATATATCCACGAGAACTGCTGAAGGACATGAGTTATCGCTTTGCAATCTGTGCTTTACGATACAGTTTGTTGCGTGTTTGTCGGAGCAAATACGAAGCGGCATACACAACGAGTGACCAATACAATCTTTCCCTAACTCTGTGGACAGAGTTCTATCTCTGGACGCCCTCAATTTCTTTAATATTTCTGATGTTTGCGAATGTTTGTTGTTTTCTTTGTAACGAAAGGGCATGATTAATCGCAATCAAATCAATCTTAGAGCTCCCTGCACGGTCGGTGACTAGCCCGGGTAAATATCTGAAGGAGTTAAGTTTAAAACCGCTGCACATTTGACTCTCCACGTTTCATTAAGAGGTTTATGAAACATTTAGTATGATTATATTTCAGGAAGGATGAAATATTTCCCTTCAATATTCCTGACATTGAAATTTTCTGACAAATGTCACCATAGCTTGTGAATCAGAGCTCGAAGGGCGCCATATCTAGAGAGAGAATCAATTTCGTTTCATCAATCACACATGGGTCAGTTTTTTTTTTAGATTTTACCTCAGGCTTGGAGTACCATATGTCCCAGGTAGAGGTCCATGGACCGCCTTTATTGTAAACGATTCCGGTCATAAATCTCAGCGAAATAAAGCAGTGCTACCGATTTGATAACAATGCTGTTGTCTCGTTTATCACTAGCCCAATAATGCAGCCACCAGAAAAGGTTGCAACTCATCTTTTCATAAATGTTTCCAGCATAATATTGACCGTGGTTATATGCATGATAATTGCTCCCCCTTGATGATACAAACACCTTGGAAACTGTTTGCTTGTCGTGACGTCGTCCAATCAGACTTTACCGAATGGATAGTAATGATCTTTTGATGGCACCACATAACATCAAAGACTTTGGTATCATCAAGCTCGTATGAGACACGGTCTACGTTGGTTATGCTTCGAAACCCACTCTATTTTATTTAATTGTAGTTGTGCCGACTTGTATGTTAACGCTTTTTAGGCTCGATTACCCTTAATGAATTCGTAAAACCAAAGTTTCCTTTACTGAGTTGATATTATAGGTCAAAGTATGTCCCCTGGCCTTGGGTCTCTGTTATTTTATGTCTAGTTAGGCAAACGTCTCGCACATGATGTTAAATTTGGTAGGCGCTGAAATTGTAAACAAAGGCGATTTGATGTAGCTATATAGAGAGTGTTTTGGTGTGCGCACTTTGATTTATGCTTTTCTACACACAGACGATGCTATCCAGCACTCTTGTGTCATTCCTGTGGTCCAACTGATTCAGGACTTTTTAAATCAATCAATGCCAAATGCATTACCTATAACAGGTACATTTATTAGAATGCTCCGCTAATTGAGCGCATTACTTGATTGATTTACACAGAGAAAGGACGCTATCAGCAAGATGGCTTCAAGTTCCTTCCTAAAAAAGTTTGATATATACGCAGGCTCCTACCTTGATTATAAACAGAACTGTTACTTCAAGCAAACTTCATGTTATATGAGCGATAGGTAACAGGCTTCAATTGCTTCAATTCTCCTTGATAGACTTTTGCGTTATGTGGCGTGTAAAAATCCATACTTATTTTTAACTTTAACTTACTTGAAAATAAGGATAGTTGCAGACTGCAAGTTGTAAGTTACTTTCGACTGGAGGAAAGTAACCGACATTAGCATATCACCGGTCACGGCGATCGCCTTCCAGTCATATCACCACCTCTGCCGTTGGCTGTAGTGGTCACAGATCGCGCTCAGATCCATCGAGTGACCTACCACTCCCCACTCCCCACCATTAACCTTCCCGGGCCACCAGCGGGACGCCGCGGTCTGCCACACCGGCCATCAGTCCCCCGTGGGCTCGCCACGGGTCCGGCCTCACACCGCGGCACACTCGCCAGGTGCTGAGTGACTTCTCTGGGCCCACAGCGGCCCCGCGGCGGGTCAGGGCACCCCAGAGTCGGTCAGGACATCGTGCGGGGTCGGTCAGGGCACCCCTAGTCCGAGATCGGTTAGCGCACTCCGGGCGATGATGGATGTTTGGAATGTCGAGTATTGAATGGACGAATGTAATAGCATCCTCCTAATCCACTGTGCTTCAGTTCACTGGCCGCGTATTTCTTGGAAATCGTTGATATTTGAGGTTGGTAATAAAACAAAATTTAGTTTGGTCTTTTCAGTTCGCATACTACATACATTATTCCGAGGCACATGTTAGTTTAGCCTTATTAACTACGTTCTAGCTTCACCTTTCCGCCTATCGGGCGTGTATTCAGACAGATTAACCGGAGGCTCACGGCAATCGGTGACACCGTATTGGCTTCTGCTGGCGATCGACAACTGCCCCTCCGAATATAGATATGCAGCCCCACGGCGCATCCGTCTGACAACTAAAGCGTGGTATCCATCGTCTGTTTACCTATGCCTATGCTATATCAATTTCACACCAGCGGCTTTCCAAACAATATTGCTGATGTATCGAAGAAGCATCATCAGGCGGTTATGTTCCTGTTCATTAAGTGTTCATCTTTTTCTTACCAAGTGAATAAAAACTACTTAGCATGCCCATTTCTTTCTACGGTGACATTCGTACATATGTATTCGCCGTTTACGTGACTAGTCACATGCATACGAGCAACAATAACAATAACATGCAACAATACTCGTATATTGTTAGTACAACTTAGTTGCTTAGCCACCATAAGATGAACTTATTTCTGTCATGTAAACCAGTGTCTACATAATATTCCAGTGTGCCTATCACCTTGAGCCCTCAGTTACGGTGTAAGTGGTGTGTGCATGCCATCTCGGCGTCTTTAACGGTCATCAGCTAAGTAGCACTGACGGCTGAATGGCCGGGGTTTCGCCACACCTCTGAGGAAGCCATTAACTCTGTGCGGCTGCCATAACGGGCGTGGCGGGCATTAGCGGGTCCGTCGGCACTCACTGGGACATATCCAGCGCTCGGCGCGGCCTCTCGGCAAACGGAGGTGTTTGGTACAACGGCTGCGGGAGAGGACACCCAGCCACCGGACACGCGGGGGCTGAACTGACCGCACTGCGGTTCAGAAGTGTACAGACTCGGTCTTGTCTTGTATCCCGCCCCCTGTCGGACTGGTAACAGCAGAACGGCAAGATATGGGAGCGACTGGTTTTAGTTTGTGCAAAGAAGCTACCACCCACTCATGGTTCGGATGATTTATTCGGCTGAATGTGGGTTTATTGCGCGTGGTTACTGGTTACCAGGCTCTGTGGGCAGTTTGACCTCTGTGATTGTGATTTGTGCTGGCTGAGTCTCTAATAACGACTTTGAGCATCGTGTGGGAGCAACCGAGATTTGTGCTTTTTACAGTTCAGGAAGGGATGAGCATTGGTCTATATTGAAACAACCCAGGATGTGTACTAGATTGCAGATACATTTTAGGTACCCTCAAAATGGTCACTCATGCATCGGCAGATGAGCAGTTCTAATTTAACGAATCTCACCCAACCTCAGGAAAAATAAGACACCTGGATCATGCCTCCATAACATTGACGTAGTTATATTAGGTCGTCCATAAATTTCATTTCTATTTTATGGACTGCCTAAAACATAGACCAATTTACAAAGTGCATCGTGTAGTGCCACAGATAGGAAATCATATGGGTAAGGACTGAAAAATTCAAAAAAGTCCATCTATTTTCATAACCAAGTTCATATCGGGATAAGTTTTATCAGCTCAATAGCAAGGAGTTCTTTATCTTTGAAAGAGACCATTCATTGAATGATTAAAAAAAGAGCGATGTGCACAACGATTTGCTCGGATTACGTCACACTATCTGATAAGGTCAACGCAACTGTCGATCGATCGACATCCGGCATAGCTACAAGAGAGCATTGATATACAAAAAGAACGTAATGCCTCAGCCATTTCAGCACAGGCGCTCAATCACCTACTTATGCTGAGTGTTTGTCTACTGAATCTATCAAATCCGATCGGTCAGAAAATGCATCGCAGGTTTCGATACGTGAGGTAATAGCTGCGCAGTGACAAGGAAATGCGGCAAACGTGGCTCATTTTCCACCCATTTAGCGCGTCACATACGCCGCCGTGCCGCGTCACAGATGTTGCCGCGCCGCGCCGGTGTCATATGAGGGGCGGCGAGGAACAGCCGGCATCCTGAGGCCTGGGGCGGTAATAGATGCAGCGGACGGGCGCTGCGCCAATATTAGTGTAACCTAGTGCGAGCCACAGACGATGCTACCCAGCCTCGTCACAGGGCATCGTTTGAACGCACGAGTAGGTATATCGTGCCTTAGTAGGATTATCCAAATGTTGTGAATCGTCCAACTGAAAATAAAAACAAATACCCTCCTCTGTGTAAATGTGTGTCCCTCATGAAAACAATATTCCAAATTTAAACGTCCCACGTTCACTTAAAGCCTGGCCCAGTGGCCCACCACCGTGAGTGTATCCGGTCACGCCAATACAGGTCAAGCGGCACCAATCGTACATGGACCCCATTGATAGCATGGCTGAATGGAAGCGGCAATGGCATCACTGCACGGGAATCACCGCACAGATCAGAGAAGAGGACCGCCTCCTGAGCACCCTCCTAGAGCCGATACAGAGGGTGCAGGGCACGATTAAATCCAAACTGTTTTAACCGGGTTATTGTGAATGTGGGTGACCCAGGCCCTCTCTCTCACTCTCTCTCTCTCTCTCTCTCTCTCTCTCTCTCTCTCTCTCTCTCTCTCTCTCTCTCTCTCTCTCTCTCTCTCTCTCTCTCTCTCTCTCTCTCTCTCTCTCTCTCTCTCTCTCTCTCTCTCTCTCTCTCCCTCCCTCCCTCTTATTATTTATGTCATCTACCAACAGATTGTCCCCAACTACCTCTCATTTCCTCCCCACTAACCAGTGTCTCTGCTCCGTCTGTCGACAGGTCGCTCCGGACTGGCTAACTCAGTATGTCTCCGATCTCCATGACCGGAGTCAGCCGTCGGGGCTGGCAGCGCGGCCTCAGCAACCAGAGTCGGAGCTGCGGCTGAACGGCCTTCCGCGCAGCTCGGCCGCCGAGCTGCTGGAGCTGCTGCCCATGGCGCGGCCGCCGGCGGCGCTGAGCAAGCGGCAGATCCGCTACCACCAGTGCTACTTCAACCCGATCGCCTGCTTCCGGAGGCGGAAATAACACGACGGTCGGACGTGGGACCATGACGAAGGTACCGGTAACCGGTGGCCACGCAGCGCTGGCGAATTGCCATACGACCTGGGTGAAGGGATAGGAGCGTCCTGAAGATCAGAACATCGGGCAATTGGCTGCTCCTGACGAGTTCGACGACTGTGACAGTAAATATCGGTGACGATAAACTGTGAAAGCGATTTCCAGAAGACACAATGCAGTTCAGGAGGAAATGGGAAATCATCATTGTGAACGTTGCCAATTAGATTCGAATGCATTGCGTTTTTTGCGTATCGCCCAACATCGATATGGACAATCCATGATATTTGCTATAGCTATAGTTAAATACTCGGTAATTAGAAAAAGGAATTCTTCGACCATCGACTAGCCACAAAGTTCCGTTTTCTATTTGACACCTCACCTTAAAACAGACAATTCAAACAATGTTATTAATATCCAAACTGTTATACGGGAAGCATTTGAATTAAAGAGAATTGAAGAAGCTGAACCAGCAATATTGAACGTTTCGGTACGGAACCATGTGTTGCCAAGGAGTCATTCCACATAAAGGGCTCTTGGCATCACACTGAACGAAAGAATTGTTTGCACAGCAATAGCATATACCTATTTCTTGTCACTTCTGAACGAAAGAGGCGATGCATGGTAAGCCCTGAAAGCAAGATCTGGAGAAACTATTGCTCGAAGTGAGTAAAAGATACAACTGGCCACAGATACCGACTTGTAGAATAATTCCCAACACAAAACAGCATCCACACATAAAGTTGGAAACACCAAGGAACTGGATTCAAAAAGATGACAGGGGAGAATCAAATTCAAAGTCCTTGCGCAACCAAATGTGCACCAGGGTCGCATCCCTCGCCAACATTGGGCTGGTAAAATCACGTGACTCAACTTCCGGACAGAGTGCGACTGGAGGGGAGGCTGGAAGAGGGCGACCGAGATAACACCGGCGCCGGGCTCTCTGAGACCGCGACAGTCGGCCGAGGCCGGCGGTCAGCCATCTGTATCGCTCTCTATATGTACACGTGCCTACGGGCGCCGCCCGGCAGTCGCCTAGGGTGCCGGGCGGGCAGGTATAGGCACTCGGACGCTGTGACCACAAGGAGGAGGTCACGTGACCCCACTAACGACGAATGTGCTCTGGCCGGCGCGGCCGGCGGCGAGCCGCTTTGTATCTCGGTGCGTGTCGTGTGTACAGTAGTTTGTTTTCGTGTCGTGTGGTGTGCTCCCAAGTAAGTAAACATGTTGCATTTATCGTAATACATTTGTCGCAAATAGTTGCCGTGTTATTGCGCTTATTACGATATTTAACCCGCGCCCCATTGGGGGGGGGGCTATTTATAGCCACCCTCCCGTTTTTCTGCAATAACTTCCAAACCGCTTGACGTATCGACACCAAACTTCCAGTACCTTAGGCTGCATCAATTTGACACCTTGTGTCAAAGTTTGAACTTCTTACCTACTATAGGTCGGCCGGAAATGACGTCAGATTGACGTCATGTTCGGCCGATTTCGACGCAAAACATTGAGCCACGGCAATCGCTCCCAAGAGCTCAGTTTTTAAGCTAGATCCAATTTCTTTGCATGAGAGGACTAAGAATAAACTGCGCTATCAAACTGCTATCTCGGATTTTCGAAATTTTCAAAATTTTGAAAATTTGATATAATAATATCAAAAATTTATATTTTTACATTTTTTTAAAAAGTTTTTGACTTTTCGAAAAAAAACCGGAATATATGTGATAGAACGCATTATTATGACTAACTCTAGCAAGTCTTAGCTAAATATCTTCAAAAAATGGCCAAGTTTTACGCATTATTGCAAAAAATTCACAATTATTAATTTTTCAAATCAATTTTTCAGCACGTATTTGACATCGTACGCTAATATAAAGAGCACCATCGTGTTCCTGAGCTCAAACTGCATCCAATAGGCACCTTTTTTGTTTAAAAATTTTAACTTCAAAATTTGACCTTTTTTGACCTGAGTGACCTAACATAAGCTAAATTCGACTCAAAATGACCTCGAATGACACAGACGACATCAAATTCGAAATCTCTGACCTAAGTGGACCATAAAACATGTGTCACGTGACCGACGCATGATATACAGGGTGTCCGGAAAGTCCTGGCGCTTCTATTGGACGCCGTCTAACGCGTGCTGTGATTATTGAACATTCAACTAATCACCACAGACATGACCCCTTGTTGGCCACTTAGCCAGGGGTCGTGTTAACATGGCCTTGAAATCGTTTTTAGTGACGGGTGGATGGGCGAAGATGCGCCTTGTCGCGGAATGCCTGCGCGCGGCGGCCGGGTGCGGCTTGAACGATATGCGAGTTACAGCGCGATGCGGCGGTTTTTGGCGCATGGTTGAGCAGGTGAAGGCTTATTCCGACTCGGGAATTCCTTTAGAAATAACCCCCAGACCGGTACGACCGCGCTATGTCAAAAGTGCCGAGAATTTAGCGGCATTTCCGCGGTAATCGAAGAAAATCCAGAGGTGTGATGGACAAAAATGTTCCATATCTTCGTCAATTTTAGATAAATTAAAACGCAGGCTGGTCCACGAGGAAATCCTGAACAGGCATATCAGCCCGAGGGTCAAGGTGACTTGCCCTAAGGGTTACTTCGCATTTCACTTTTCGACAGCACGAAGCGCCCTCCAACAATGCCGCTATCGCCCAAGCCATACCTACTGACGGAGGAGCTCGGCGGGCCAGATCACTTTGGCGAAATGAGATTAGGCCGCCTCATTCGCCTAACCTTAACCCGCTTGACTAAGGCGTGCTACGCGTTTTGTAGAATAAGCTCTGGGCCACCTGTCATCCCAACCTGGAGTCGCTGAATACTCGCTACATGGCAGCATGGGAGGACTTGGAAATGTCCTACATCGTCAAAACACGCAGGTGCTTCCGCCCTTGCGTCGAGGCTGTCGTCGGTGCCGACGATGGTTATATTGAATGAGCACTTAGCAGAAGTATATGGTTTGGTGTCCCTGATAATTGTTTTGATCTTTTGTTGAGTATCAATCAACCAGAGGCATTTGTTTTCAAAAATGTTGGAAAGCGCCAGGACTTTCCGGACACCCTGTAATATTTTCATGACCTGTGATGACCTGACCTTGACCTGAAAATCAAAGTACAAGTTTGGTACCCTCAGTGTAACTAGAGCATCTGTTCCCGAGTGTGTGCTCCAAAAATGAGCCTGATCTGACTTGTAAGCCGGCGGCCAGAGCCCAAAACGTGAACAAGCCAAAATGCTAATAATTTTTACTTTGACCTGACCTGTGACGTCATCGGTGACCTCGAGGTTAATGAAATTAGGTTTCGCTCGACAGTTTTTCCGGGGCTATCAGACGCCGTTTGAATTTTAACGATCGGCCCAGTAGTTTCGGAGTTAGGAGGGGGGGCTATGAATAGCCCCCCCCCCCCCAGTAGGGCGTGTTATACGCAGACCCCAGTGGGGCGCGGGTTAATTGTGTTGGAATTGCTAAGGAGCGGAACTAATTCAATACAAGCAAAGTCAATCTATATGCTCTGAAGTATGGACACAAATATCTGGTAAAAGCTGCTCTTCTTGGCTCTTTGAGCACGTCTAAAATTACGCTCAACCAGAAAAGGACAATGGGACAGGAAAGATTAACACAACTTCGAATACCCACAGAAAAAGAAGCCTCAGAAGCATCATGAGCGGGACGCGCTAACTCTGGCATTCTAGCGTCAAGCTGTGCTCGCTAGCAGCTCACTCGAGCACTTGACAATTATCGGTAGATCACTTTGCCGAAATATCATATTTAGAATACGACAAACGTCAATCACTATATTAACCAGGGCACACATGAGTGAGCGGTAATGCTATAAGCGTAACTCCAGAAGAGTGCTGTTACGATAAATGGTGGCCGTCGATATTCACGCGGAAAACAATACACGTATTCCATTGGTCGATCAGACTGCTCGGCCGACGCAAAACACGCCGCTCTATATCGCTGAAAACAGGCGGCGCGAGCGGCGAGCGGCTTGCTCCCGCAGCCCGCCGGGGACCGTTAGCCACCCGACCTCCGCCCGTGACACCGAGCGGGCCCCCAGAGAGCCCCGCGGCGGTAACGAAGGGAGGTGTGACACTCACACAGCACCCTTACGAGCCTACAGACCGAGCTCAACGCAGGCAAGGGCCCAGTTATAGCGCAGAAATAAACGTTTCGAGAAATGAAGGTGCGCGTTGATCAAAGTAATCGTCAGGATCCCGGATGCGGTTGGGCACCCACCGCTATAATTAGGACTGGTAACAGGGGCTGATTTCCAAAGGGACGCTTTAACAGACTCCACAGAATATATTCATACATAGAAACTCGCATGATTGTATTTTATGCGTAGCAAAATGTCAGATATCATAATAAAATGAGACAAAAACATGTTATGCTATAGGTAGACGTCATGCACAGCAGCAGCGGCGTATTTAGAAAATCGCGAAGGGGGGGGCCAAGGGTTTGGAGGGCGCCACCTCACCCAAGGAGGGCGCCATACGGTCGCGAGATAAAAAATCGCTCAGTGGGGGTTGGGGGGTTGGGAGGCGTTTTTTACCATGCCACCAGTTTTTTTTTTGCGTAACCTCGTATAGGTCGTGCTGCATTGATTTTGCATCGTGTGTATTCTTTATACTCCAGGTCACAAAAGGTCAAGTGTTCTTGAAATGCTGCGCCGAAGGCGCGCGAAATTTTTGAAAACAACCTTTTCCTCCGCTTTTTAGGCACGCCTTTTATACGATCACTGTTCAAAGCTCCTCTCGCTCTTTTACCAAATTTGAAGGTGTAAAAAATACCTAAGGTTTGGTCGGGCCGCTGCCACACAAACTGTACAGAAAGCTTGGCTCATGGGTGTCGATGTATAAAAGTTTATTGGCGGTGGCATATCTACGCACCAGATCACTGTATCGGATTGATACCGGAGCGCGAGATGCGTAAACATCATCCAAATTACCTCAGACCAGCCTTCATAGCCTTCTCACAGATGCATACAGTGTACCCACATAACCAGTTTCAATCACCGAAACTTAAGATGCCTGCTGTTGCGCCCGAACCTGTTGACAATACTTAATCGTAATCCATATAGATGCCATGATGCACGTAAAGTAGGATCAATCCGTTAAGACCAAAGACGTGTTTTATGCATCGTAGAGCGTAGATAGTTTTGGTAGGTATAGATACTTCATTCATTGTGCTGAATGCACGTTCATTTGTGGCAGTTTTCACAGGCAAGACATCAACTATGTGCAATAGAACGACTAAGTTGAAAAACATGCCAAAGGAGTAAATAAATGATAGGAGGGCAGCGATCAACGGATGTTGCCAATAGGTAGAAGGGCTGCGATCCACAGGAGGGCACTAATAGGTAGAAGAGCCCCGATCAACATCCCGAGTTTCGACAGTAGGGCACCGATAGGTAGGAAGTTGGCGAGCAGCAGGAGGGCGCCAATGGATAGAAGGGCAGCGATCAACAGGAGGGCACCAATAGGTAGGAGGGCGCCGATCAACAATCAACAGGAGGGCGCCACCAGGTAAGAGGGTGGCGAGGAACAGGAGAGCACCAATAGGAGGGTGGCGATCAACAAGAGGTCGCCAATAGGTGGGAGGGCGGTCATCAACTGGAAGTCGCCAATGAGCGGAAGGGTGACGATTAAAATGGGGGTGGCAATGGTGAGGAGGGCGCCTTTGCTCAAGAGGATGACACGAACAGGAGGGCGTCTGTGCGGAGGGCGCTGGTCAACAGGAAGGTGCCAGTGGATAGGAGGGCGGTGATCAACAGGAGGGTGCCAGTGGTTAGGAGGGCGGCGATCTACACGAGGGCGCCAATGGGAGAAGGGCCCCGATTAACATTCAACAGGAAGGACTAGGGAACCAATAGGTAGGAGGGCGGCACTGAACAAGAGGGTGCCAAAAGGGAGAAAGGCGGCCTTCAAAATTTCACATGAGGGCTCAATAGGTAGGAGAGCGCCAATAATTATGAGGACGCCGATCAGCAGAAGGGCGGCAATGTGTAGCAGGGTGGCGACCTACAGGAGGGCGCCTTCGGGTGAGAGGGCGCTTATTTACAGGACAGCGGATTACATAGGCGACCACCGTTACGCTTAGAGAGCTACAGCCTACAAATGTGGTTGGAGGGCGCCCGAGGGAGCCCTCCAACCGTATTTGGAGGGCGTATTTGGAATGGGCGTCCTCCGAGGGCGCCCTCCATCCGTATTTTCCCTGTAAACACATTCGCGATTGGAGGGCGCCCTCCAGTCGCGATTGTTTTTCGATTCGATTATATCACAATTGCATTTGCGATTGGAGGGCGCCTTCGGCGCCCTCCAATCGCAAAGGGCGCCTTCGGCGCCCAAGGGGGGGGCCATGGCCCAGTGGCCCCCCCCCCTGCCTACGCCCCTGCACAGCAGATGCCGGATGCTATGCTGAGACATTTTTCTAGCAAAGTAATTGCCAATTTCAATGATGGTCCACAACCTGAAGTACCTGATGCCATTGATCAGCACTGGTCATCACTCCATCCTTCGGTATCATCATGAAAACTATCGTTATAGCCACCTAGCGGCGATGAGAACAACTATAGTGTCGTGCGGCACAGCATGCATCAGGCGCTATACACGCGCGCCATCTATTGGCCGGGAATCAAACTATTGTACGTGGGCGGATTGCTGACGTGGGATCTTCATTACAATTTACAGAATAGATCGCATAACCAGTGATTGGAAGAGCATCTCCTCCAGCATACTGTTGAATATGCTCTTAGCGCTTGCATAGTTACTGGCGAAATGCCGACCACAGTGCGGCACAATCAATCAACCTAAAAGGCGCGCGATCACCGATCACTGATCGCACCTTTGGCGGAAAAATACGACAGAGTTCGCAGCGTTCTGCAGAGTCTCAGCTTTTTATGCCTCTGGGAAACACCTAGGGCGAGCGTATCCGGCTACCCCTGGCCAATATCTATTTCACAAAAAAGGAACGTCCAGCCCGTCAGAGGAAGATAGGAATATCGAATTTCTGATTTGTCCTTTTTATCCATGTGTAATGCAATAATGCAAGGGAAAGAGAGAGAGAGAGAGAGAGAGAGAGAGAGAGAGAGAGAGAGAGAGAGAGAGAGAGAGAGAGAGAGAGAGAGAGAGAGAGAGAGAGAGAGAGAGAGAGAGAGAGAGAGAGAGAGAGAGAGAGAGAGAGAGAGAGAGAGAGAAGATAACAGATGGCCTAGTGCTAGCAAACTGACAATTTACAGTCAGTTGTTTGCATTTACCACTGCCCACTAACGACCATTTATAACTTCGTAGAAATACCCCCCTCAGTGCGGGAAAAATACCATTGATATTGTTAACCCGAGCACAGAACCCCTGTCTCGCTCTCATCGACTCTCGCGGAGAAAAGATGTGGAAGGATGAGCAGTGGGCACTTTCCTCAGCCGATGAGCACTGTTACGCCAAAAAAAAAAACCGGCACCTCCAGCCCTTCAGCCATTGGGCAGTCTCGCGCACCGTCATCAGAAGTACATATGCGCTCTCTGGTGTCCTGAACTATGGCCGCAATGCCCCGCAGTGGACCGGGGTCCGACCTCCAGTCACGGATCCGCTCGTATTCAGCTCCGCTCCCGTGACCCGCCGATGCGTGTTATAAAACTCACCCTCCCGAACGGCCATAATGGAAGCCAGGCCGGCAACCGGAAATGCGATAAGCATGTTTGGCTTTCGAGCCGCGAGTGAAATAGCTAGCAAGTTCCGGTACACGTTATAGCTAAAAACAAAACAAGCAGGCCACCAGTTTTCAATGTATTAGGTCTGACATCATGAAATGAGGTCACGTCTAAGGTTTATTTCTGTTAGGTAAGGGGCTTTACTTAGTTAGATGACGAGGGATGGGATTCCAACCACTTGACTAAACTCAGTTATTGTTTCTTACATGACATAGAAACACACTATGTTCTTCTCCCGCAGCACAAAACGAGATAAACAAACGTGAAAAGTCCGCAGTGTGTCAGGCTAGCCAAACCGCTAGCCAAGTGATGCGATTCGTTTTAACCACACCGCCACACATTACATCAGAGTTCACCCGAAACGCTCGGTTTTCACAGCCCAACTTTGGCAAATCCATCCAGCACTAGCAAACACATTCAACACTGACAAACACGGAGAAACGCGATCAATGTTGCTGCATCACTCGCAAACATGCTCGGACGCCCCACGCAATCGTCGCGCGTCGTACCAGTGAGTCCGCCTTCAAAGTGACAGGCTTCTCGGTGCTCTCAGTCGCACTCCGCCGCCGTGATGAGGTTTTTCAGCGCGCCGGATGCCGCCGCCGGCATTGTGCGGTGTCGCGGCGGGTTTCTCTGCGCCCCGCAGGGGGCGGCGACTCCCCGACCACCCTCCCGGGGCCGGTCGACCGGAGCTAACAAGGCACTTAGATCACCCACGGGGCACCGCCCACGGTCGTATGCGCATCTCCCGCACCGGCGAACACGGAACAGCCAGGCACAAAGACCACTTTCAGCCGTACAGGTAACGGAGCACAGTGCTGATGGAAAGAGGCATCCAATGATAAATAAACAAACTCGACGCAGAAATGCGACGCACGCTCATATGCGTCATATTTCCCGCAGCACGCATACACTGTGTACTTATAGAACAGATTCGCCTGACATCGCCTGCGTTCAATGGGTAGGGTTCATCACAAATAAGACCAATTAAGACCCATTCCCTTTGTATCATTATGCGTAGCATGGCAAATTTCCCAGACTTTTCATGCGAGCAGCACGCGCGATCTCACTTCTCCCTGGGTATGGAGCTTAATTGCGTGGTGGAGCTATACTGTCGTCCCTGATGTTATCAGACTAAAAGGCACCCGCATCTCAAAGCCGTCCATCAGGCACGCGGCACAATCACACACAGGCACCTCTGGTGACTGTGTGTATCTCTGCACAGGGGGTGAGTATGGATCTGTCTGCCGATAATCTCATCACATTCACACCACGACCGGTCCAAACCGGCGTCTACCGACTCCTTCCAACACTACCGGTATTGGTGTCCAGTTGACGACTAGGAGGCTAGGCGGCCCCAGACGGGGTGCCGAGCCCGACTAGGGGGCGCAGAATCACGGGGAGAGCGGACGAATCCAGCAGAACAGCTGACCGAGGAGCGAGGGACGCCGACCGTCTTCAAACAACATCTTGAAAAGCTCACTACGCAGCAGCTGGCGTATGGGAAGCTTACCCGGGCAGCAATTTGGACAATGGACAGCTTCTTGCGTAGCAGCTAGCGTAGCTTCCTTGGGCAGCTTCTTGAGCGGCTACCCCGGCAGCAGCTCTGGCAACTTCTTGGGCAGCTACTTGGGCAGCTTGAAAGACCGGACGAAGAGCGCGGCCACAGCCCTGGTGGCATCGCCACCGCAGCGCCGCAGCTCCGCGAACGCCTGGCGACATACGGGACAGTCAGACGACGAAACCACCAGACAGGCTGAGACGGGTAATGAGAGGATGTTAGAGGAGTAAAACTAGGGTGGTGTGGTAATACAGTGAGGCCTCGGACCAACAATTGAAGTCGCAACAACGAATTGTTGACGCAGACAAACGATACACCCCTTATCATTGAACTAATGCAAACAATGGGCAAAATTGTAGGTACTCGAGTTAGTGCAACACAAAACATGCAGCCGACGATCATGAAGTGAGTAGCATATTGTGCTATGTACACCTCAAGTCACATTTACGCTAATATTCTTAAACAAAGCACGATGCTACAAAATTCCTAATCAACATTATCCGAAATCGCCACCTGAACCACAAGAAATACGATAAGAAATAACAGACACACACACCACGTTCGCCACAGTATCACCGTTCTCGGTCTCACGCAGGATAATGCCGCATCGCATAGCCTTACATCTACTCGGTGAGCGTGAAAAGTGCGTGCTCATATTCTGCATTATGGAGCTAGGTAACGTACACCGGCATCAGTCACTTCCACGGCTCGACGCCAATTGACTCGGCGTCGCACAGAGAGAGGGAGACAACAGAACACAAGAGGCTATTTCTTTTTGCCGAGCGACGCAGAGCGTATTTCTTGTCACCGCGTGGGCACGTGAAATTCGAGGTGACAGAGTAAGATAGACAATAAGAGCCTGCGCTGGCTGTTACTGGTTTGCTGGAAGCATACAAACAGACTTGTTACTCCGCACTACATGGTAAGACGACGCTCTCTTGTCGCCAAGAACTACCAACAAAAAGCCCAGGGTATCCATACACTCTGAGTGGTAGTTTTTCCCTTAGCCTTTCCCTCAGTGTGAGCCGAGCTGCATAGCAGCAGGTGTTGCTAATTGCCACCACACGGAGACGCCATGGCAGTGACCCGACCGTAGAAACAGGGAACAGAACACCGCTGCCGGATATTGACCAGCGCGAACTCATTAAACTAGAGAGGACGCCCAGGTATCCCAATTCTGAAAGGGCTGATTAGGTGTGTCAATATAAAACAGGGTTACAGTTAAGAAAGTGGCAGTAGGCTTTGACAGTAGAGCCGAGCGTCGAGTGGTGGCTTTGAGTATTTTCGTATTATAGTTCATTATTCTGTTCACATTGTTTACTTATTCACATGCCCCACCAGCGGCCCTCACAGCACTCTCATCTAACTCACGAGTCTCAACGTTGGAAATAAGACCCTTTTCTGGTCCCAATCGGGTTAAAAAGATTTCGTTCTCCTTTGCAAACTTACCCTCCAGCACCCGAAATATTCTAAATTTTCCGACCCGTCTGCTAATTTTACATAAAAAATGTGTAGTAATAACATCCAGAGTAAGACGATTTATCAGTTGTCACATTTAGTAAGCCAAACATTGGCGCTGTGGTTGGCACTTTTATAAGATGGCCGGTTCACCGGATAGATTTTATTTAAGGGATCAGGACCAAAAACGACAAGTTCAGCACAGCTCACGGCTCACTCACCTCACGCACGACTCTCTCACCACACTAGTAACTCTCTTACCTGACACCTCACTCACGACTCTCTCACTTAACTCACGACTCACTCACCTCGGCTCGGGAGAATCCGGCGCCGATGATCATCTCCACATCTTTCTCGGTGAACGAGTCTGTCGACTGGATGGACAGAACGACCGCCGGGGACGCAGTCTGAGCCGGAGTCTGAGTCTGAACTGGAGTCGGAGTCGGAGTCGGAGCCACCGGAGCGGTAGCCGGAATAGGAGCGGCAGCAGACGCCGAACCTGAGGTAGAAAAAGAACAGTCAATTGCTACACAACGTCGGGCGTGGGACACTGAAAGGCGCATTCACCAGTCGCTAATAGGGAATTCCAGTAATACGGGAAAGTACGGGGAACGTGGAACAAAAGTAGAAACGGATAAGCATGCAGTACAAAGGCACATATGCGATAGCATTTGTACTTTGAACTGGCAACTGGACTGAGGACTGGTAGTGCGGCACAGCAACATGAAATATGGTTTATCCAACGGCCGGGCTGTGGCAAGGCACTGTAAAAACTAATCAGTCGGATGGAAAAGGTTGATAGGTTGCGACAGGTTCCAACTAACGCGTCTGAGGCATATACACAACGATTTTGTTAAATGCTGCTAATAAAAAAATATTCACCATTAGCTGAGGATGACCTACTCCACACGCTTACAGCGAAATACAAACGATTACACTTAATGGACCATGAATATTCTTGGAATGCTGTTAATCAGGTGCAATACAAGATTGGTGTGCCCTTTATGAACACTGTAAGGACTAACATGAAATACATCAAAAAGGTGCTGCTGATGTAGCCGTTATATCTCATTCGCGATGATCCTGAGCATACGTCACAACACCACCCGCACGGGAAAGGCTAAATGATAGCTGGGTGGTCGGTTCCCGACATTGTAAATGCAATTACCGGCTCACAGACACGTGAGATCGCACACAGAGTGATCAACGGGCGGACTGGGGGTTTTGTGTGATTCCGACTCGGCTCATTTTGCTCTGAAGATAGATATCAGAGATACATATAACCAGGTGACAGGCATACGGATCCCGGGCCGTCGAGAACTCAGGTTTCAGGCCTTTGAACAGCTGTGACAGCGGAACTCGCGGGTACAAACCATTTTCGGTAAAGTCCGCGGCCGGTTGCCAGGGCTGCTCAGAGAGGGGACTGGCAGAGGCGGGGGTGAGAGAGAGGGGGGATGGATGAGGCGCGGGTGTCACTCATCACGTGGGATGCTTGAAATGGCCTCAATGTCATTCCCCAGTGTTCCCCACCCTACACGTCCCCGTCTCTCTTCTCCGCTCCCCTCCTCTCTGTCTCTGTCTCTCTCGCTCTATCTTGCTCTCTCTCTCTCTCTCTCTCTCTCTCTCTCTCTCTCTCTCTCTCTCTCTCTCTCTCTCTCTCTCTCTCTCTCTCTCTCTCTCTCTCTCTCTCTCTCTCTCTCTCTCTCTCTCTCTCTCTCTCTCTCTCTCTCTCTCTCTCTCCTCCCCCTCTCACCGTGAGTCCCTCCAGTCACCGGACGGATGACGGCAGACGGCACTCCTGAGGGGGCAGCAGAGGCGGAAGGAGTGGCAGCAGGGGCGGAGGAGGCGGCAGCTGAGCTCTCCCGCATGGCCTGCGCCAGCTCCGCGTCCTCTGCCTCCCGCATCGAGTCGGCTCTGGCCTCCTCCTCTGACCTGGAGAGAACCGATGGTGGAGAGGGTTAGAAGGCAGAGTTTGATGGCAGAGGATCAGACGCGGGGATTGGATGTCAGCTGAGGGTCAGACCCGTGATAGATAGCAGTCAAATGTCAGACACATGATGGGTAAGACGGTAATCGTCAGACGTCAGACTACCGACTACGTGGGCTTGACGGTAGAATCCTATGGGTTAGACGCAGCCCGGTCAGAAGCTAACTCAGCCCGGTTAGGCGTCAGAGAGCAAAGGGTTAGATGAAAGGACAGCAGCGGCACAGCCGGTTCAGGTCACCCCGGTACACTGAGGCAGCCGGACATTCGGCAAGACATTCGCTAACTGGGGCATTCGCCGACTCCAAACATTTACATATGGAGATCTACATATGCACACCGGGAAATACCTACACCCGCCGAGAGCTCCACATGTCGGCAGTTTTGCGTAATATCAACAACGGCGAACGCTTTGTGGGCTTGTGTGGCCACGGCCACCTTACGTAATTTCCCCGTGTGGGAATTTCAACTCGTGCAGAAGACAGGCTGCAATATCCCATTAAAGCATGGAAAACATTACAAGTCCCCTTGCCTCGAACCCGTGTCGTACAACGACTAAAGTTCCGTGCCACCTAACCTACGCAGCTTCTAAAGTACCTGATCGGAGGCGAGTTTCGTAAACTAGGTTATCCTGTTCATAGCATGCCATGGCTCGTTACCCAGATCTGCACGCGAGGGGTACCATTACCTATGCCACTGACAGTAGGCAGGCGTAGCAAACTTTAGCGTGATTGGCATTGCAAATTCCTGCCCCTACGCTAACCACGCTACCCCGCGCTCCAGTAAACGCCTACAGTAAATAAATTACTGCCGGCGGGCAATTATACAAAACCACGGGTCGCAACAGATTATGTCCGATCTCAAAGAATAGGGCCGATCGGCCACAAGGTCGATAATTTCAATCAGCTGCGGTACCGAACAAGACAGTGCCACAAAAGGCAGTCCTGCTCCAGGGGCGACATCTCCAATTAGAGATCTCGTAGAGTAGTGTCACCTGTGATTGGGGTTTGGTACTAAACCGACCAGTGTATTCCAGGCCAGGCCAGGCCTATCCCGACCCGATCCAGACCCAGACCGACCCAGACCAGGCCCGCCCCGACCCTTCCTGACCCGGACAATGCAGCGTACGGTGCGGCTCGCCGCTGGTACCTACCTGTTGGAGAGCCGGGCGCAGGGCGGCAGCTCCGACTCCGGCAGGAACGGCGTGGTGGTGTTGGTGGTGCCGATCCTCAGCACGTTACCCCTCAGGTCGATCACACACTGCCGGTCAGAGTGACGGCGTCACTGAGGGTCACTTTGAGAAGTCTGACTGGGTGTTACAAACAACTGACGAATGAAGTAATCACTGACAGACAAATGAGCGGCATTACATTATACTACAACATCGAGACAGCGTTGGCGGGCCGGACACGCAACAATGTCGGGCGTATTCAGCAGTGAGCACCCAGTCTTCTCTTCATTACCTTACAAAACATAGGTAGGTACGTTCCCGTCCGCTCAAGTAACACACTAGTCTTTCCCATCGCGCACGATCAACCACCCCTACCTGATGTCTCTTCAGCATGTCCAGTCCCAGCAGCATGTCCATGGGCTGCTCCTCCAGGATGGAGAACGACGACGTCAGGAACACATCCTCGATCTGGATCTGACCCATATGCACCCGTCCGAGGATGCGCTGCGTACCGACACCCTTGGCCACGCCGGACCAGCGTGTGTCCACCAGACGCATGATGTGGCACCGCTCTGCGCAGGCTGACGACATCAGGGTGGTCTGCGCGCCTGCAGAGAGGGTTATGGTAAGCCGGGTAATAGAAGAGACGTACGGTGTGAGCACGTCGGTGGCGACGGCGACATCGTTTCGTCGGAGTACCGAAATGGGCTGTAAGGGACTGGGATATACTAGTGGACAAAATGAGATGGTGGGGGAGAATTATCAAAGAGTTACTCCCGAGTCTACGTTAGTTCCGTGTTGCATTTGCTATACCGGATGGCAAAGTTGGCGGTATCCGTCCCACTTTACAATCCTCAGAATGTGAATATCAACGCGATCGTGTCTCTGTCCGCGACTGACCTGAGTCAATGAAGGCCTTCACGGGAAACCCGTTGACCCTGCAGTTGATGTACAGCATCACCACCGTCCCGAAACTCTCCGGATGGTGTTCCATGGCGGCCTCCATATTGGCCTCAATGTTACTCTGGCGGATCTCCTCAGCCATCAGCCGCTGCGCCTCCACGTCGAACGGGTCGGCGGTGAGCATCCGGAGTCGGAGCCGCTCGCGCTCCGAGTGTGCCTCCTGCTGCTCCCGGAGCACGGCCGCGAACTGACCTGTGGAGGGACGGGTGGGGGAGTGTTTGAGAGAGGGAAGGCAGCTGGCAGAGCGAGACGTCTCTTATCACATGGTTCAGAGCGTCAGCATATACGAGCACCTAGTGCCAGCAGCTCGTATTATAGACCGAAAGGATCGTAAATTTTATGGAAATACCGGCCGATCCCACTACCGTTGTTTGTTGTCAATGAGAAATTCGGAGTCTGAGCACGAGTCGGAGTCGGAGTCGATCTTAAAGCTTGAGTCGGGAGTCGAAGTTCACAAAATGACAAAAAAATCAATTGACTCCACAGTCCTGGTAATGGCGATGTGAGCAAGTGACGAGTGCATACGAGTTGTATCTGCACGAGCCATGTCTCTCTCCCGCCCCCGCCGGTCCATCCCGCCTCTTACCGACATCTCCGCTGAGCAGGGCGTCCGAGAGCCGCGGGTTGTTCTGTTTGAGCATAGCCAGCTGGTCGGGATTCGCCAGAAACATGTCCCGGATGAAGGCCGGGTCATCCTCGCGGTTCGGACCCGGCTGACCCGCCCCAGTCGGAGACATTCCCGGTAAACAGATACTCCCGAAGTCAATCTGCGCCACTGGGGGAATGGGGGGCTGGGTGTCATGGACTTACGGTAATGGTGTCACAGAGTAACGATGTCACAGATTAACGGTAACGGTGTCGTGACTCGTCGAACTAAGGTAACGCGGGTGTCACACGCTAACGGTTATGATATCGCGGACTTACGGTAATGATGTCGCGGACTTACGGTAACATGATACAAGGGCAGCAGCCATGTTTGTGGGCGATAACTGTCAGAATAGTGAAATTTGAACCACCTGATGATATGACAACCTATTATCAACAGTAGGCATCCTTACTTGAGTGCCTCTGGGAAAAAACAAACAAACCACAATTACATAGGTCACTTAAATGTCTGAAATAATTGCAAAGTACACATCATATTTTTTAAAGGAGAAAATGGTCTTAACTGCAGTGCTTGACCAGTCCAAATGCTCCCTGCATACTACCCACACTGTACCAGGTGCTACCCACACTGTTCAGCAACAGAGGGCTGCTGTGGCCTGCCCAGAGCTGCTGCACCACTGTGAGGAACAGCAGGCTCTGCCATTGCGGAGTTCACCAGCAGTACGTCATTGTCAGCTATGCCCAGCTGTTTCAGGGTCTGTTTGTCATCTGTGAGCCGGCGGCCAGCATGGACAAGCTGCATCCCCTCCAGCGGAACATTGGCTTCCACCTGGTGAAAGAACATCCTGTAAGACAGAGACTGGCACAGGCAGGGGTGATCATGATGCACCACAGCACATTTATCCATTAGCGTAGCTACATATTTCCTGATAATATGCCAAATGATATGATGACAATTGAGAATATTTCACCAAGACAGAAAAGCACTTTACTGTCACAGTTGAGCTATACATAGGTACCTAGGTACCCTAGGTACCTGTACAAAAGCCTTGAGATTTTCAACTTCCAGGTCTTCACTAACATCCAGCTGAAACAGCTCGCCCGACACAGTAGTGATAGTGAGCCTCATCTTGCCACAAGTTTTCCTTGAAAAAGAAACAATTTAGTTATTTGTTCAAGCAAATTTAATATCATTCTCATGCAACTTGAAATTAAACATCAGCATGGCTCTATTAAACACAAAATGTAGCCATGAGATCAGATGGTGGCAGGTGAAATTCTGGACTTTATTTTCATTCGAATAAACTTAAATGAAATTGCTAGGCACTTTGTTCCTTATTTTGTGTATTTCTCTGATACCTATATATTTATACAGGCATAATAATAAAAAGTGGCGCAGCATGATCAGTGAATGTTGTTGTCAGTTAATTTTTCGTTAAAGAGAAATGTGACGTCAAAATTTTATCAAAAGTTTCGCCTTAAATGATCAAAGAAAAGAGCCTGTAATTCATTTTTGTAAAATATTAGCAATGGATATACCATTAATTAAATTTCTGTGCGTTGCTATAACTAGAAAAGCTATTATGCCTTCGCAATTACTTTCGGGAGACAACAAATATGCGTGCTTGACTTATTTAATGATGACGTCATTTTTCCATCGATATCATTAAAATAAGAGGTTTTTATTTATCCTTAATCACATTACAAATGACCAAGCACAAAAATTAAAGTGAATCGAAGAGAACGACGAGCGTGCCGGTGGGATGAGAGGTATGGGTGTCATCTGCGGTAATTGTGCTTTTACCATTTGTGAGCGGGAGGACATATGTCTCCCAGGAAAAATAAGAGACAACATCAATATCTATCCGTCTTCCTCGTTCACTGTCTTGATCGACAGTCTGAGACCTGTGTAAACTCAGTAAGGCTCGTAAACATTGTCCTTAAACACAGAAACACAAACAATTTGTCCTCCCCGTGGCCTAGTGGATAAGGCATCCGTCTCCTAACTCGGTGGCAGCGAGTTTGCGGCCGGGAAGCTCCACGCCGTTTGACCCGCGTTCCTATATTAAGCCAGCTGGCAACTGGCGAGACAGGGCCACACTAGACCCGGGAGGACCGTGCCGCCATCTACCTGCGGCACGTTAAACTTTCGATCCAAATTGTCACTGGTGAACCAGGCGCGGGCAAGGCAGGGTGGTGGGTCCGTGGTGTCATTCGCAACAAGCACTGCTTAGCGGGGCACCCGGGCCCATAGCCACCCATTTACCCATTCGGACAAAATTTCTAAAAAAAACATGAAAATGTGACTGTCCACATATACACATCCCTTGCTGTCCTGGTCCCCTGGGCCCTGTTCAAGTGACTGCGGCTCCTGCTCTCAAAAGGCAGAGCTTAGCTGGCTGCTAATCGGGCGAGACCAGCATTCGGGCCTCGGGTATTGACTATTGCATAATGCATAGCTCTTCCTGCAGCTCCTGCGGTTGCTCAGGGGCGACTGCAGGGAAACTTCAACATAAATTGCAAGATACCTATAAGAAACAGGTAGATCCGATGTTTGAAAGTAAAGCCCCAGTCACAAATTTGACGCACCTGTGACATTTCCTGACACCCACGTGACTATTGTATTAACTTTTGTGTTTTGCGATGTTTTGACCTTATTTAAAGTACTGAAAGCTCAAAATGAATAATTAATAGCTTATAGCAGGTCACGTGATTGCTACCAGATTATGTGCTCAGTAAGCATCTTTTCAACTTCGATTTTGAACAATTTTTACCTCCTTTGAGGCCAAATGATGGACGGTTTGAGGCACACGATGAAATGCTGAATCTATTGATGCCAAAATTTGTTCGTTTTTTGCATTTTTAGACTAGTATATCCTGGCTCAAACTTTGACCAGTTTGTGTGTAAACCCTATGGTGAAGGGAAAACTTCACGCCCAGCAGACGTCTTTACAGTGCTGCCAAATCGTGTTTGGTGGGGGTCGATAAATTGTGCGGGTGGCACAAAACATGGTAGATCACACTATTTGTTTATGTTGATTTTATGATGCTGTTTTGATGATATCAGCCTTCAGAAACAAACTGGCAAACGCAAATTGGGATAATCAATTCAAGAGCTAAACTGTAACATTTCTACATCCCAAGATTGTGACATTCCATCCCTGATCCTATGTTTTGACATCAATTGACAGTGGCTCATGGCTGCCCCTACCAGCAGCAGATTACAGAATACAGAGCCAGGTCAAGACCTGAGATAATCCCCTCTGCCCTCAAGGATCTCTTGGATTGAATAGAGCAAATGTGACTTAAACCTGGCATCGATTTTGAGGAGTCTGTTGCCCTACCAGTGCAATTAAGTTGTGCTTTATGGAGTGAACCATTAAATGTGTAGAGAATGTTTCAGAAAAAAATACAGAAGAACTTCAAAGAGATACAAAAATATAAATATTGACATGAGAGAACTGATCCTGGACAGATAACCTCAAACCTGCCATTTTCTTTTCTAGATTTGATTTAACTTGGCCTCCAAAAATCTGGTCAACATGCCTGATCATCTGGGAGGGGATATGCGGAAGGTGAAGCATGAGCCTGAGGAAGAAGAAAAGGAGTTCAAAAGTAAGTGTAATGTCCAGTTACATATTCAAAGTCACATTTTTGGTGACATATTTTTATGATTAATGCACTTCCCTGTTTCAAATGAAATAGAAAATGTGTATTAAATGTGTTCTTTATCATTCATACCACTAAAACAGACCATAATCTCAATCACTTCTCAATATTTCTGATCATCAATATCATTTGCTACAAGTTTATCACAATTTGACCAGTGAAAATGCATTTTCCTTGTTTATCTGCCTAACTTGAATGAGAATCGTTAATGGCATTGTGATCCTATTGTTTTGCTTTTCACCATGCTGTTTGTGTCCCTAACCAGTAAGATGCTCTGCTTTCAGCCCTGGATGAAGGTGATATTGCTCTTCTCAAAACATATGTAAGTTGTTTTCCATAGGCATGGGTACTTCGTGTGCTGCACAAAAGATTTAATAGGCTCCATGTTTTTATCATTCATATGTACAAGTGTGCCCATCCTATGCCTAATACCTAGGTATATCAAACTATAGTATGGGTAGCTTATATCTGAAATATGGCCATGTGATCATACAGTTTTATTGATAACATGCTGATCTGTTTTCATCCAGTCATAATATTTGAGATGAAACTATTGCCACATGTTACAATCGCGATTGTCAACGTTGTTTTAACGATCCACGATGTTGAGCTTCATCCACAAATTGTGTTGATACAAATCGAAATTGGTCATTATCTGGCTTTTATTGCAGTTGATGCTGTTTAATCTTTGTCACATCACCATCATTATCCCAACAGGGCCAGGGCCAGTACAGCAAGTCCATCAAACAGATCGAGGAGGACATCACAGCGGTCAGCAAACGGGTCAACGAGCTGACCGGCATCAAGGAGTCGGACACGGGCCTGGCGTCGCCGGCGCTGTGGGACCTGGCCGCCGACAAACAGACCCTCCAGAGCGAGCAGCCGCTCCAGGTCAGCGGCGGGGAGGGGTGAGGGGAACGTGGAGGAGCGGGGAGACAGGGCCGAGGGGGGCGGAGTGCGGGACTGAGAGGGATGACGGTGCTGAGAGGAGCGGGGATAACGGGTGGGATGAAGAAACTGGGCGGGGGAGAGCAGAGACAACGCGAGAGGGAGGCGCGAAGAGTGTCAGTGTATGTTGTGTGTTCTACTCGTGATGTGTTCTGTGTCTGTCTGTGTGCTATGTTGTATCTTTGTGTCGCACATGTGTGCTATGTCTGTCTGCTGTGTCAGTGTGGTGCAAGTGTGTCTCTGTGCGCAATTACCCCTCTTCATAATATCTCCCATCATTACCGACAGGTGGCGCGGTGTACAAAAATCATCAACGCTGACAGTGACGAGCCGCGCTACATTATCAATGTGAAGCAGTTCGCCAAGTTTGTGGTCGACCTGGCCGACTCTGTGGCGCCCACAGATATTGAGGAGGGCATGCGCGTCGGGTAAGGCCGGGCTTATAGAAAGGGGATAGATGGATGGAGAGGGGGATGAGTGGATAGAAGGGGATGGTTAAGTCAATAGATAAGCAGGCTGGTGGAAAGGAGGGGTATGCAGATCAAAGGTGAGTTGAGCAGAGGGTGGGGTAGAGGCGAACGTGGTGGGTAGAGAGGTGGACTGTTGTCTATTTGCCAGAGAGGTAGACAGACAAAGTGGATAGAATGGATGGATGAGAGTTTGGCTAACTTGCCAGGTGTAGGTGGGATCACTGGTATGTTGAGAGTCACAACGTCTTGTGACACAAGCTGATACCATTATTCGCTGCTGTTTAATCACCCTCACACCAATTAACCAACCATTCTTTCTCCCCTCCGCAGAGTGGACCGTAACAAGTATCAGATCCACATCCCGCTGCCGCCCAAGATCGACCCCACCGTCACCATGATGCAGGTCGAGGAGAAGCCGGACGTCACCTATAGTGACGTCGGAGGATGCAAGGAGCAGATCGACAAACTGAGGGAGGTCGTCGAGACGCCGCTGCTGCACGTGAGTTGGGGGCGTTTTAACTTAGTTTCATTAGGTATATGAGTTTATAATGAACTACTGAGTCTTTGTTAAAGGGACTGTCCCACCTTCAAAAAATTGCTTTGATATACTGTTCTTGTGTTGCAAGACATAGATTAGGGGCCCCTGTACACGAAATTGGCAAACATTCGGCCCATAGTTGGCTAATTGTTTAAAAATTCCAATTTAAAGCTTTTGGATCGATTACGTCATATGATTGTTTTTTATCGGGCAAAGTTTTTTTCCTAGCTGCCAAATCGGTGGCACAAAGTTTTGTTACGCTTCTGCCGCGAATAGTACAAACATTGCGCATGAAATCAAAACTCAGGAAATTGGTATTTTAGTAACATGCAAAGTAACACAAACATGCTCAATGTTCATGGAAAGGATTGAAATGAAAATTGGAAAATTGAAGCTTGAACTTTGTCAAGAAGAAGGTCGCAAACTGCAAAGAATATCAACAAGGCTTTATTTATCATTTTTAAAAGATTATAGAATGCTCCCTAAGAAGCAAAAGCAAGATATTGATGTTTGATTATTGATGCTGCCCACAATGTCTTGGGCACATGGATGATGAAAGTGAGCTCAACTTCAATAATCAGACCTAAGAATCACAATGGATATAGCAATGAGCCAGACTGCAAAGTATGGCAATTTTGTCCAGATGTTGTCAGTGCAGACTCCTTCATCTGGTGCGGATTTAAGTGTGGTGCGGTGTGGATTTGGTTTGGTGTGGTGCAGATTTAGTGTAGCGGGGTGCGAAGTGTTCTCTCAGCCCCCTTTGGTGTGAATTTTCTGGCTCAGTTTGCAGGGTTTGTGTAAATTTTGAACTTAGGCCAGTGCTCCTTGGCGACCTGCGAGCCATACTCTGCAGTACTGGCCTGGGCCCATGAGCAAAGTAATATAATACAGTCTGTTCAAGATTCAATATAATAAGTCTGCAAAACACATTCCAGCAATTGTAATTGAAGCAGAATGAATTGTAGTGACCTGCATTTGTATTTTTGTTGTGTCTGTGAAAAATAATAAATATACCTACTTATTGGAAAAATTGTGGCCTTTCAGCACATTTGGCAGAGTTGTGTGACTCTGATGTAGTGGCTCATGTGGAACGCAACGAGCTGCGGAACAAGCTTGAATAGCATTTTGCCTCATGGCTATCTGCCAGAAACATTTCATCTGCATGATTTTATCTACAGGCAAGTCTGGCAAATTTGTGATTAACTGGGGACCTTGTAAGCCTGCATATTAAATTCTAGCCTACCAGCTCAGCCCTATCCTCAGTTTCAGCATTCAGCATGATAACAGTTCTGATCAAGTTCTGATTGTCACCACTGAGACACCAATTTAGTCCTCTGAAATTTTGCCTTTTAATTAAATTATTTGTAAGAGTTTCAAGCTATATTTAGACCAAACATTTCACTCTCAAAGATCTGCGACCTACCCCACTCGTCCAGTAGGATGCCTGGCGCGCAAACAGTCCAGCAGTGAGCTGCCAGCCGGCACGCAGGGCAGCAGCAGGCAGCGGCAGCAACGGCAACTGGTGAACACGTCTTGGACTGCAGCCACGACATAATCTAGGCTAGCGTCTATTCAATTTGTCCATGTACAAGTCCCACAGCTCCTGCCCGAGGTGCCCGAGGTTGCGCAAGTCAGGGAACTGACCACCTCCAGCCCAGGCATGGTTCACTGACTCAAGATATTTCAACTGACCAGTCAGAGTTCATGTTTTGCAACTTTTATCCAAGTTATTTGTAATTGTAATATTCTAAACTGAATTGTAGGCATGACTTCATTTTTCAAGAGCTACAAAGAACACACCTTCCCTGTGCAGCACGTCTATTGTCCTAACATTAGTCACATAGTTGCAAGAAGCGACTTGAATGCGGAACCTGCCTGTTTTGAAGCCCTGTTGTCTGTTGGGTGACACTGCACAGAGGTAAGGATGGGGTGTGATTTTGCTGCTGTTTGTCAGGTTCAATATGTGTGTCAATGATCACAAAGTACTCTAAAGGTTTAAAAAATGCACAGCATGGCCTAACAAAGCACATTACCTAGGTTTTGACAAGTAGCGCAGCGACTGTGGTACAAAGGCCCAGTCCTGGTCCCATGCTCATGTTAGTAGCTGGATCTGCTCCCAGGAAACAAAGGTAAAACACTATTGACAGCTTTAAGATGAAATCTGCAGGAAAACTAAGCCATCTATAAAATCTAACATAAGCTTAAAAGCGCAACAGAGCATTTCTGATTCCACGTGCAGCACTTCCGCTTTCATCCGCAATCAGCAACTCAGTTCAAAGAATGATGCATTACATCACTAAAATTTATTTCAAAATACCTCTGCATGGTGTTTACACAAACAACAGTTCTTTACTAGACATGGTCGACCTCAGGCCACCCACACTTCAGCAAACAGGGTATTATCAATGCTTAACGGCTCAAGGTTAGTCGTCTTGGATGTTCAGAAATAAAAAGGTGAACATTCATTGTCTCTTCCTTATTTGTCACCATCGATCAATAGATTGTGGACTCCTCAGAGCATGTCTTGATTATGGAGTTGAAACAGCAATGAGCAAATCATTTATGACTTTGATACTATGATTAATTTCAGTGAGTTGCACACTTGAACTTGACACCTGCCATTGATAAGTTCATGGCTCTTGCATTCTTCAGTCACAAGTAGGACGGCCTCTTAAATATTTAAATACAAAAATAAAAATACTGCTAGAATTATAAGACTATTAGAATTAGTTTGGCATATCAATTTAATTCTCCACCTCGTGGCGCCGGGCGCTGTTCCAAGAGGCGTTGTTATTTTTCAAGGTTTCAATAAAAAACAAGTCGACAGATACAGAAACTTCGGAAAAGGCGGAAACGTCACAGGTTTTAAGTGCCAATACCAATACATTGTGGCACTTATTTGCACAGATGTCAAAATCAAACACGAATTTATTTGCGATGAAGTAATTGCTGGAGAAACGGTTTTCACGACTCTGATTTTCAAAGAACGCCCATCAAGATGGCTATCTCAACTCAATTCTAATGTTAAGGTGGGACAGTCCCTTTAATGCTGATATGCTAATCGCTAGGACCCCTGATGTAGTGCGTGAGCTGACTATTCAGCCCTCGATGATTGGGGAATATTGGTGAAGGCAAAGTTGGGGCACAGTTCGTGTTGCCTCAGACGTTTTCCAACTTTGCGTGAGTTTTTTTTTAGGAATAAGTTAAATTTTCCGTTGCTTCGTTAGTGCCCTCTATCCTCCTTCGATTACCTATGCAACCTGTTTCGGTAACCATCTCCGAATCTCAAACACTTCCCGTCTACGTACGCCGTCCTGACCCCCACCCTCTGCCCACAGCCGGAGCGTTTCGTGAATCTCGGCATCGAGCCTCCCAAGGGCGTGCTGCTGTTCGGCCCTCCCGGCACGGGTAAGACGCTGTGCGCGCGTGCCGTGGCCAACCGCACCGACGCCTGCTTCATCCGAGTTATCGGATCGGAGCTCGTCCAGAAATACGTCGGAGAGGTGGGTGGAAGATCGCCTAGAGGGGGATGCTAAGGGGAGGGGGTGGATTAGTGGTAGTGAGACTGGATCATTTGAAGACGGTTTTAAGTTGTATTGTGGGGCGTCACATTAGCGTACTGAGAATGGGAATCGGATTACCTACGGAGTTTTTTGATTCATGTTGGTGTCGCTCTTGCGGGCATCCAGTCTTAACCCTATTCCTGGCGGGGGGGGGGCCTCAGGAGCCCCCCCCCTGAGGTTTTTTGGTTATTTCTCCCAAACGCGTTGAGCTAGGAAGCTCAAATTTTCTGACTTTTCCTAAAAGGCTTCTACGCAACATGTCTGAAAATTTTGAGTTGATCTGACCTCAGGTCAGGTCACCAGAGGCGGTTTGGTGACCCTACCTCAGAAAAGTTTGCAATCACGCCAGAGCTAGAGTTTTTGACCGATCAATTTCTTCTCTTCAGGGTTTAGTTAGGGTACCAGTATGTGCAATTTGTATATCTCGGAATTTTGATATCGGTGACCTAAGGTCAGGTCAATTTCGCGACCTCCCCATTATAAGTCAATGGGGGAAAAATCAACTCCCTGTTTTTACCACTAAAACGGGTCGGAATGGCCCCATATACCATACATGACTTCATATACGATCAACCTTCACTACCTTGAGGTCTGTTTTGCTGTTGGGCAGCTGTGAGGTCATGTGACGTCATCAAAGGTCACCAAAGGTTTTTGGCCAATAACTCCGTACAGGAACAAGATACAGACGCGTGGATGGTCTCATTGTGTTCAGCTCGTCAAGACGCATCGAATGATATACATGATGACCTCGAGGTCACGTGACCTGAGGTCAACCTTTGACCTTGACCTTTCGAGGTCAACATATATATCATTCGATGCGGATTGACGAGAGGATCACGATGATGCCCTTAGTTTGTTCCTATCTTGACTAATTCGAAAGTTATTCGAGAAAAACTTTCTCCATATCTAGCGCCGCCATTTTGACTTTTTCGACCCCTGTGACGTCATCTTTGACCTGACCTGAAAATGACCTTAGTAAAAATTGTAGATCTTGGCCGTGCGTATCCGATGCCGTTTACCGCTTGTCGCTATCTTGCTTCGTTCTCGAGATCTCAGGGGGGGGCCGAATCGGCCCCCCCCCCCCCGCCAGTTTTTTGTCCCGGCGGAGCCCGCCAGGAATAGGGTTAAAGCCTGAAGTTAACGCTTTCCAGTTTTTTGAATCCCCATTGCCATGACCTTATTTAACGTTGCTTTTCCGTCTACTCCGATTATTAGGTCAGGTATTGCACTAAATGTGAAATAATCTTCTTTAAAATATGCAAGAAAGATCTATAAATAGCAATCGCTCACCAATTAAGATTGATCGTCATCTAAGATTATAATCGCTCAGTCGCGCTACTGTAATATGCCGCTCCTTTTCCCACAACTTACCCACATTATCGCTCACTCCAGGGCGCGCGAATGGTACGCGAGCTATTCGAAATGGCGCGCACCAAGAAAGCGTGTCTCATCTTCTTCGACGAGATCGACGCAATCGGCGGCGCGCGCTTCGACGACGGCGCTGGAGGTGACAATGAGGTCCAGAGGACAATGCTGGAGCTCATCAACCAGCTGGATGGGTTCGACCCGCGCGGAAATATCAAGGTGAGGGCGCGGGACGGCCGGGATGGGTGCTGGATTATTGTGTACGTGTTGGATTCTTGTCGTCAGAGCCTATCCGGGCTGGGCGAAAAATAACATTTTTAGTCGATGCGCCCTTAAGCCCCAATAAACAAAGAAGCAAGCCTAACCTGGCCTTAAACCACGCAACTCTAAAGGCCCCGCCAAGCAAGCAACTCTACCAAGCCCCGCCCCGCTCTGCGCTCTACTCTCCTGTGCCGTACTGCCGTTACAAAACACTACCACACCCTGACCCCTGGTGACCTTCGTGACCGTCACACCGTGACCCCTGGTGACCTTCGTCACACCGTGACCCCTGGTGACCTTCGTCACACCGTGACCCCTGGTGACCTTCGTCTCACCGTGACCCCTGGTGACCTCCAGGTGCTGATGGCCACCAACCGACCGGACACGCTCGACCCGGCGCTGATGCGTCCCGGCCGGCTCGACAGGAAGGTCGAGTTCGGCCTGCCCGACCTCGAGGGGCGCACGCACATCTTCAAGATCCACGCACGCTCCATGTCGGTGGAGAAGGACATCCGGTACGAGCTGCTGGCGCGGCTGTGCCCCAACAGCACAGGTGGGTGACAGGGGGCGGACGGCGGTATCGGCGGGATGGGACGGGGCGAGAACTACCGTACAGTGACAGTGGGTGGTGGTGGTGCCAAAGGAATGGGCGTTATGTAGCAACTAATGTCTGATGCCTATTGTATTGGCATACGGCCCTCATCTAGCAGGTGGTGGCTAACTCTGTGGCAGATGCCTGAACTGGTCTGGCCGTGACCTGAACCGTTATTCTGCCCAAAAGGTTCGGACTTCTGAGACCTGTCTGCGACAATGGCGTCACTGACCTTGACTGCAGCAGTCTCTGACCTGACCATATGCTGACCTGACCTGATGTACTCACAGCCGCTTATACCTTGTTTATGACCTAACCTGACCTGACCCGCTCTCAGGTGCCGAGATCCGGTCCGTGTGCACAGAGGCCGGCATGTTTGCCATCCGAGCCAGGCGCAAGGTCGCCAGCGAAAAGGATTTCCTGGACGCCGTCAACAAGGTCATCAAGTCGTACGCCAAGTTCAGCTCCACTCCCAAGTACATGACGTACAACTAGGAGTCAGTGGAGCGCCCGATCCCGGCCGCCAGTCCGTGATGGAGGCCACCTTTACATCGTCGTCCTTAAGGCATAACATGCATTCGCTCGATGCTGTCGTTCTCTGCGGATATAATACATATGTTGGATTGGAAACCCGAAACCGTGTTTGTCTGTGTGATGTTAGGGTTTCCATTCAGGCGTCGGCCGGTCGAAGCTCGTGGAGACACCACATCGATAAGATTTTACAATGTCGACAGTTAGTCCGGCGGCGCCATGGCTTAGTTGGTTAAAGCGCCTGTCTAGTAAACAGGAGATCCCGAGTTCGAATCTCGGTGGTGCCTCTTTTCCGTTGCTTTCATTCAGAGTCCAGCCTTTTAGCGATGTGAAGTCGCTTTTCGCTACTCACGTTTCCCAGGCATTCTGGTCTTCTATCACTTTGATGCTTGATGATGTACTGTAACGGCATGGACATTCTTAGAGGCGAGTTTGCAGTTGATCGAGTCATTCTAGCGTCATTCTCACTTGGATGCTTTCTAGTTCAATCTTTCTATCGGAGAACTATCATCGCAAGACAGGAGATTGGCAAGATCAGCAGGTCAGTATCGCGGTCTCAGCTTGAGTATCTAACATTCCGGAAAATAAGCGCCCTGGCTCTTCTTTCTTTGTTCTCCCAAATACGCTTCTCGTCTCCGATCTACATTTGGAGCTTGCGAAGTAATTTAGGCTTCTAGGGAAATGCTAGGGAAAGTAGATGTAGATGTAGATCGGGGTATAGCCTTTGTAACGGCACCCCTTGTTTCTTCACTGTCACTTTAGCCATAAATATGGATGCTACGACTAAGCAGGTTGACTAAGCACTAAGCGTAAACAAAATGAGCGTGCGTGCCTGGAATTTGCTACTAGCGGGGGTTGGACAAAACAAAAATTACAATGAGCGGTCCATTCTTCTTCAGATTTATACGCCTGCATTTGCATTGGCTTGCTTCAAGCTTATTCTCCGCTTTCTTGCTTTCCACATATTGTACAGAATATCTTTTTTAACTTCTATCTCTTCAGGTTCGAACAAAAACTTCCCAATAATCATTGCTTGGTTTTCCTGCATAGGTCTTTGTAGTAAAGTTGCTTTTCTCCTCTCTTCGGTTATCTCTTCATCTGTGCATTCTAGCAAAAATGTTCCGTATTTTCTAGCTCACTTCCACATAGATCACATTCTGTGCTTTGTCCAATGTGTCTTTTCCTGTCATTCAGTGGGAGGGTTGCATTCAGGGAAAGCTGGCAGCTATTTAAATGTATTCAAACACTGCGCATTTGTTTCAAATAAAACCTGTTCTATAAATTCATCCAGTCTATGTAAGCGAACGCAAGCACCAATCGCCGGCTGTCTTGAGAAAAAATGTATGTGCTGTCAGCAGGTTGCCTAGCAACTGCAGGTTTAAGCAGCGCGGTGAAGTTTTGATGAATGTTACAATCCGGCAGGACCGGACTCGGATAAATTGATTGTGGTGGTCGCTTTGGGGATGATACCTGCGTTTTTTCATTGCATTTTTTTTTTTGCCACAATAAGCTGAGAAGCCATAGTCGTTGAAGTCTTCATCTAGCGTTACAATGTCAGAAGTAGAATTTTCCACAAGGGCATATTGCAAAGTCATCCTTCATGCAGCAAAATATCCTCATGAAGCTGTCAATGGGATTTTGGTGTCAAAAGTAAAAGATCTGGAAGGTTCAAATGATGTTGTCTTCGTTGATGCCATACCACTGTTTCACATGGCATTGGGCTTGACACCAATGACTGAAGTAGCACTGGAACAGGTATGTTGCAATGTTCCGAAGTTTGTCAAAGTCAAAGTATTAATGTGCTGTGAAATATCTGCTTTGAAGGGGTAAAATGATTATCAAACTTTGATATTGAAGATTTTCCCATGTTTTAGAGTGTCAATTGCTATTTGTCTATTCCTACTCAATCATATACTCAGAAGGTTTTTTAGAAAACGATGTAATCCCACGCCTCCATAATCCCTTGTCATTCATCCCTATACGAGTGAAAAGACAATCCCAGTTACCCATTGATGAGGTACCTACTTATGTTGTTCACTCAGAACTCTTCTTCTTCTCAGTCAGTCAACAGTAGGATGAGGATATAAACTGTGTTGCTGAATGTTTATTTGAACTAATGTGTTTTTTTCAGATTGAGAGCTACTGCAGTTCAAATGGCTTGAAGATAACTGGATATTATCAGGCCAATGAGCACTACAAGAACACCAAGTTAGTCATTTATTTTGTCTGTGCTATAGCTGCTTTGATAAGTTCTTAATTGCTTGTTTTGCAATTTGTTACTTACAGTATACATATTAGGTACCGTAAAATGGGGTGTTAAGGGACAGTTTTGAGGTGTTTTGTTATATAACTCAAGAAGGGTTGGAGATGGAAGCACCAAATTGTCAGCATTTTATGTGGAATTTGGTGCTTTACATGCCTGCCACATTAAAGTTTTTAAGATTTATACCTGCATATAATTTTTTATTATTTTTCATCACTGTCCCTTAGCACCCCAATGTGGGGTGTTAAGGGACACCTATATTATTCCAAGAAATGGTCATCAAATGCCCACAATTGGGGTGTGGAAGGGCACACAATTTATTTATTGAAATGTTTTGCATATTCTGTCACAAAACAAGTCAGGTTCATTCACCACTAATGACCTTTTTAGCCAATTACGTGTAATGCAGTTTACGCTTGTGGAAAATGTGCTAATTATAAGGTAAACAGAACCAAAAAGTAATCTTCTGTCATCAATAAAAACCCATGTTGAAGCTTATCACTTTTCATTATGTTGCCCTCTTTGTTTTAGCCATTTTATGATGACATCACATTTACTTACATCAGTCTCCATTGACCCATCATTGTAAAAGAGAGTGTTGAGATGTTTTGTTACATAACTTAAGATGTGTTAGAGATAAAAGCATGAACTTGCCAGCATTTTATGTGGAATTTGGTGTTTTCCATGCCTACTTAATTAAATTATATTTAGATATTATTTTTTATTTTTTCTTCCCTGTTCCTTAGCACCCCACATCCACCTCAAAATATGCATGTATCCGGAAAAGAGGAAGAGGATGATGAATGAATGGGTGGATTTGCACAAGCTTTTCAGGAAACATGTGCAATACATGTGATAATATACCTATGCATTCATTTTCCCTGTACACCCACTAGTTTATGTGGTACACACAGAGTTTTGGAGATGTTTCAATTTTGTGAAAATGTAGCATGATATTCAAATCCATTTTTGAACCAAATCACTCGCATGAAAAACCATACCATTTTCTCCTATGGTCAAGAGCAAAACAGTGTCAACTACCACACTGAAGTTTTTATTGAACCTTCTCAAATTAGGAAGTTAATATGACTCAAAGTTTTTCCCATGCAACTGTCCCTTAACACCCCACTGTCCCTTAACACCCCATTTTACGGTACACTGTTCATACCTTGTGTGCATTTTGGTACCTATTTTTATCTGCTTAGCCTATCATGAAATGATGGTAATGCTATGACAAATGACAATAACTGAGTGTATTTTTAGGAAATATTAGTGAGCATCTGCACTCTCATGACAGTGGTACTTTTTGAGCCATCATTGTTTGCACATCTCTTTTCAGCCCCAACTTTGTAGCCAACAGAATATGTGAGAAGATCTCAGAAAGGTTTGGCCAAGTTCATTTAGCAATGGTGAGTGTCAAAACCCATTTGTTTTCCACTTTTTTTTTAGTTAATGCTTGTTGGTAAAGAAGGGAGCTTCACGGTCGAATAGGACAAGGGGGTAGTGAAACATCTTTGGAAGATAAACATACCTATACATCTCTAATTTTGAGGTATTGACTTCTTGAAAAATCAATGGAATGGTTAGAACTACATATACCTATGTAAGAGTAGTGAAAAACCTATTGCCACAAAGTCAGATATGAAACATCCTGGATAACAGAATACATTCGTTGATGATGTCTAGTTTCCATCACTTCCATAACAAATGGTCATTCACCATGGCATCGATAATCGTCAGGTGGACAACCGTCGGCTGAGCCTCGACATGGCGTCATCGGCAATCATCATGAAGAACAGGGACAAGGCCAGGTATGAAGCTTTTTGTTATCAATTATGTGTCTCTAGTTTATATAATGGCGCTCTTAACCCGCGCACCGACGGGGGTCTGCGCCAACTTCGCACCGACGGGGGGGCGGATGACCGCCCCCCCCCCCTGAGATCTCGAGAACGAAGCAAGATAGCGACAAGCGGTAAACGGCATCGGATACGCACGGCCAAGATCTACAATTTTTACTAAGGTCATTTTCAGGTCAGGTCAAAGATGACGTCACAGGGGTCGAAAAAGTCAAAATGGCGGCGCTAGATATGGAGAGAGTTTTTCTCGAATAACTTTCGAATTAGTCAAGATAGGAACAAACTAAGGGCATCATCGTGATCCTCTCGTCAATCCGCATCGAATGATATATATGTTGACCTCGAAAGGTCAAGGTCAAAGGTTGACCTCAGGTCACGTGACCTCGAGGTCATCATGTATATCATTCGATGCGTCTTGACGAGCTGAGCACAATGAGACCATCCACGCGTCTGTATCTTGTTCCTGTACGGAGTTATTGGCCAAAAACCTTTGGTGACCTTTGATGACGTCACATGACCTCACAGCTGCCCAACAGCAAAACAGACCTCAAGGTAGTGAAGGTTGATCGTATATGAAGTCATGTAAAGTAGATGGGGCCGTTCCGACCCGTTTTAGTGGTAAAAACAGGGAGTTGATTTTCCCCCATTGACTTAAAGGTAGTGTGCCACCTTTGAAAGATTTCCCATTTTATTTTTCCTAGGATAAGAAGCTTCTGTTTTTACCTAATATCGCAAAAAAAAAATCAAAAATGGGCCTGGAATAGTGCCTTTTTCGCCTAAAAGTTTTTCGGTTTTTAGATATGTATAACAACTGTAGTGGGCTCACCTGCAAACAGGCGTCGGGCAACAATCGCGAATGCGGCGCACTTGTGACAATAAGCAAAGGTCATTATAGTGTTACGACCATACGACGTACGGGAATGAGTTATCAGCTGTCTAATCGTAGACAACACAATGTCGAGCCTTAAACTGTAAGCCCGTATTGGTATTGTTTCTTTTATTTGGCTGTCGAACATTATTTATGGTTTGAAATATGATTTTATGTAAAATAATTGATATGAAAAAGCCGTCTTATAAGTTATGACCCCATTTCACCACACGCAAGTGGCAGAAATGACAATGATCAGCTGACGCATTTTTCTTGGCCGAAGTCAGAGCGCGCGGCCCGACGCACCACGCGTATTTGGAAATTCCGACCTCGACGAGCATCAGAAGCCACCTAACAGGCGTGTTCGAAACCGCAGGAGCTGATGATGAACGGGTTTATCGAAACTTGATTGGATGAGCATATCGGTAATAGCGATTTCAGTGTGTGCATTTATTGTTCATAGTGGTGTGAAATGTGGTTGGGGTACGACCGACAACCCGTCGGGGCGAATTTCGCACTGGGGTACTCAAAATTTGAAGAATTTAAGACGTTTCCATGAGTTTTGAAGGTATGGATAAGTTCTAAAAATCCGGTTCTCCTTATCTGGGCCATTAACTCCATACGGTCCAAGAAAGCTGGCACACTACCTTTAAAATGGGGAGGTCGCGAAATTGACCTGACCTTAGGTCACCGATATCAAAATTCCGAGATATACAAATTGTAGCTACTAATGACCTAATAATATCCTGCGACTTTCAAAGGCCTCCGACATCTACTGTAGCTGTGGCACGGTGACAAAGTTGCAAAAAAGTGACTTGAGGTTGGGTCATTCAAAGTGACCTGGTGACCTGACCTTAAAAGGTAGGAAGCTCAAACTTGCACACCATGTGTAAAATTGATGAGGTTATAGTCATACCAAATTTCGCGGCGCTACGCGCCGCGGTTTTCCCGCTATTCGCGAAAAACCTCAGGGGGGGGGCGGATATCCGCCCCCCCCCGTCGGTGCGCGGGTTAATAACTTCTTATCTGTGGTATTAGCACTGTGGTCTCTGTTAGAAATCCCGCTTTACAAATTTGCGCAGTCGTTCTGTCAATTCTTTAAAAAATCACAAGTCAGAAAGCTCCATTTATTCGTTATTACCTACGCCTAGCCTAATACTGTGTCACACCTATCGTGACTACGTCCGCTAGGGTTTTACATGTTGCATGACACCTGTGCAGTAAAATAAAACTCATCCGTACTCATTTTCTCCGGCGAGAATGCGGTAACCGCTCGTTACCCCGTTCTGATGGTTCTCTGCCTGACCGCAGCGTGGCGCTGGAGTCGGACAGCACTTGTGTGGCCGCCTCGTGCCTGCTCCAGAACCGAGCCTACCGCCTGCTGGTCGACTTTGACAACCACCTGGACAACGTGTCGGCCGACTGGCGCAACCCGGAGCTCAACCACGAGATCGACGCCGTCCTGTAGCGTGTGAACGGCTATAACGCGCCGATAACAGCTAACGGCAGACGTGTCTGCGAAGACCACAGCGGCGGTAACCATGGCAACCGTTGTCATGATGACAAGCAGTGAGTCTGTACACGGAAAGTGACCTCTTAACGGAGCTGTGGGGGCAGAGAGATGTCGACATCTCGATGTGTTCTAGAGGCTATGAACTGTCTCCGATATCCATGAGGGGATGAGTGAAACTACAGAACACGTGTTGTCATACTATTTCGCTTAGGACGGATATGTTACCATTGACCATGTTAGAATGGGGCGTGCATTTTGCGCAGGTTTTGTGTTCATTCGCCCATATATGTGATTATATGTAAAGTAGTGAGTTCTTTTACGGATTCCTGAATCGAATCAATGCCAATTCGTCTGCGATGGTTTGCGTAGCTAAAATGTGAGTTTTCTTATTCAGTCCGTTCTTTGCGTATGAGTTTTGCATGGCGTCATTTGTAGCAATTGTGCTATATGCTCGTTATGTGTAAGTATTGGGTACATTATGTGTGGAATGTTATTGACGACCTAAAATCAGTCATGTTCTGAATCACCCGGTGATTGTACGGTTTGGTGAAATATAAACATCTGCGGCCATCTCCTTGGACTTTGTCAAAAGTGTCTAAGGCACTTCCTGTTGTGGGCTGGCCTGAAGGCGAGGGCTGGGGCGAGCACTGAGCAGTCTTTGCCACCGAAGAGCATCAACTCGTGAGACATCCTGATGCAACTACCGTGGAATGGCCTGTAAATACTCGTGAGGAATGCGGACTGTTGATAATTCAGTTCATCGGTCTTATGTAAGGCAGCGATCAACAATTTGCACGCGGAAATATGCAGTTGCGTACTACTGGTATGTCGAGCATCGATGTTCGTTTCCCATGTTATGATACACCCAGAATAAAGTGCGGTGCAGCTGTCACAGCGTGGCAGTAGCTCTACAGCGTCACTAGATAGTCCTTCGGTGCCCCTAATTTATCCCACCTAACAGAATCATTTTTATTTGGCAATCACACCTCTCCCAATTGCAAGCACAAGGCTTTCTTGTACCTTCGTCATCCACTGGCCATAACCGAACCGTGGCATTTCCATTCACCTAGTGTGTATGCTCACTGGTCCTGATTGTCCTCCCGATTCGCCCGCCCTGTCTCGGCCTTCGTTTTCCGCGGTCGATGGCAGTGGCGATGAGGTCTCGCCAGCGACCCGCTCTGGTCCTCCTGACGCTGGTCCTAGTGTCGGGGCACCCCACCCAGCAGCCGCCTCCCACCGCCGCACAGCAGCCACTGTCCGCTGCCGATCAGCAGCCTTCGCCCACCGCCCAGCAGCCGCCGCCCGCCGCCGCCCACCGCCGATCAGCAGCCGCCGCCGGTCTCTGAGGAGCCAGCTGACCAGCCGACGCTCCCAGCAGACTCCTACCAGCCGTCGGCAGCCGAGCAGCTGTCGGCGCTGCTGAACCCGCTGGTCGAGGGCGCCGTGTCGCGCGCCCAGTGCGGCTGGCAGCTGGGGCAGCTGGCCGGCCGGCTGGAGCGGCTGCAGGCGGGCGCCGACGCCGGACACCGGGCGCTGGCCGAGCTGACGCGACAGCAGCTGCGGCTCGACGCGGTCGTCAACGACGTGACGGCGCTCCAAATGGCAACGCTTACCGCTGAACAAAACTGCGCCAGACCGGTCACAGTCCCGGCCATGGATCCCAGCTCGAGCTCCGTAGGACTGGGAAAACCGACTCGGGTACAACACCAGAGCCGGTGCCGACTGCCGACAGACCCCGTGTCGGAGTCGGTTCGCGCTCCCTCTGAGCAGCCGACTCCTGACGGTGGAGCCATGCTGTCTGAGACACCTCTCCAAGTGACGCCAAGCACTGCTCCTGAGACGGAGCCGAGATGTGAGCCTGGCCCGTCGCCGCTCCCGGCGGAGGCTCCCGTCTACCAGGAGCCGGCGGAGCGCGCGTGCGCCCGCTCCTGCCTCCAGCTGAGAAACAGCTCGCTCGGCGTCCCCGGCGACGGCGTCTAATGGTTCACCGGGCTGCCGGTGCCGGTGCTGTGCGACTTCAGCCACGACGGCGGCGGCTGGACGCTGCTGCTGACGGCGGTCTCACAGAGCGGCTGGGATCCGCTGAGCGTCCTCGGCCGCAGAGAGCACATACATTTTTTAGCAGCAGCTATCATCAATGCATCAATGAACTTTACCTGACTGGCTTGATGCTGTTTTAGGGGAGGCGAGCGACAGTAATTGGTGGGGTACGATGGTGACTCACGTGTCCCAGAGCGCCTTTAATCACAGTGGCTGGATTCACCCGGGAACGCGGGATTCCGGTAACGTGCTCTACTGGATGAAGGAGGACGCACTGTAGATGTGACGAGTGATAACGTTCGGTGATTGGTTATTAGTTCGGCTTTTGACGTTTTAATGCATCACACAATGCTAGCGAAGCGACGACTAGCATCAGCCTGTAAACCCAATTGTTTTGAAATGTGTCCTAAAAGCAATATATTTTTTAGCAGCCGCTATCATCAAGGCATCAATGAACTTAACCTGACTGGCTTGATGCTGTTTTAGACAATTTAATGACAGTGCCTAAAAATCGATCTTGTTAGAAGCAACCCATGCTTAGGCCGTGATTTCTGCTTGGAATGAATGTGATATACCTTGCGATGTACCTATGTACCCAGCTTCTTATTCCAACTTCAAATGTTGATGACACTAACAGATGCATTCATGCGTTTTTAAACGTATATTGCAAAGTGCAGACACGAAAATACATCCCGATACGTGCGACAGACGGCCAGATCGACCAGTTCAGCCACGAGGGGAACACTGGCGCTAATCGAAGCTCCAGTAGGGTTTGGAGCTGGGCGGGTTCTCGATGAACGTGTCCTGGCAGTGCTGCGTCCTGGTCGCCGTGCCCGGGATGGTGGCCGTCTCATTGATCCAGTCGAGGAACGCACTGACCCGGGTGAACGTCTCGGGGATCACCTGGGGATCGCCGCACTCGCCGTAGCCGGCCGAGACGATGCCGACCACTCGGAAGTGGCCGTACTCCATCAGCGGGCCACCCGAGTCGCCCTGCAGAACCACAGCGGCAGTTACACACGGCGAGCAGTCATCTGCAGCAGACCTTCTGACCAGACTGCAACCCACTCGGTCCGGAGTCGGACACCGGCAGACCTCAGTTTCCCTGACATGCTGTTTATCAGGGGCGGCGGATTCGGGGGGGCAGGGGGGGGCAGCTGCCCCCCCCCCCCTGGCAAACTCGTGGGGGGGGGGGGCAAAAGTATCTTTTTGCCCCCCCCCCCCATAATTTGTGACAAAACTTAGACAAGAAACATATACGGCCTGATTATTCTGTTCGATCATCTGAAGATGTAACCAGATGCCCATATACTTTATCATACGTTGCCTTTCATGACAAGTGTTCGCGTTCAATTGAACTTTTCCTCTCTTCAACCTAGTTTTGGAGGCATTATAAGCGTCAACGTGACGCAGCGGCAACCCAGACCTTCAGTGACCGCTTACAGGGGCGACGGACACGGAGCGGCAGAGGAGGCATCTTCCCTAAGAAACTTCGGGAGGAGGGACAAACGTATATTCTTGCCCCTCCATAATTCGTGCCCTAAACATGAGGAACATTTCCATAGCCTGATATTGCAGCTATGCGCTCCTACAGTTTGTCCAACGGTGCCTTTTGAATATGTGTAAATGCTAACCATTTCCGCTTTATACATAGCATTTTTTGTCTTTTCAGATTCGATTTAGAGATATTTTAACCCGCGCCCCGCTGGGGGGGGGGCAGAATCTGCCCCCCCTCCCGTTTTTCGCCAATTACTTCTAAACGCGTTACGCCAGCGACGTCAAACTTTCAGTACCTTATCATACATCAATTTGACACGTTCCCTGAAAATTTGAGCGAAATCCGTCGGAAAATTTTTGAGAAATTGACGTTTTAGTGACGTCATGTTCGCCATTTTCGCCTCAAAAACGGCAAAATTTCAAACGCCGCTAACATCTTCATTTTTAAAGGAATCAAGACGTAACAAAAAAGGTTATACGTGATTCTACTTTGTCTATCAAATGGCTATCTCGATTTTTTGAAAATTTTGGATTTTGGCCAAAATGTTTCCAAAAAACTGACTTTTTTGGGAAAATATTTATAAAATCCAAAATTTTGAGTTTATCGAAAAAACCGGAATATATGTCAAAGAAGTGGTCTACGTGCACCTACATACCAATTTTTAGAAGAATCGGTTCAAAAATGTGGGAGTTATTCAAAATTTTATGACGTCACGACACACAAAAATTTTGAAAAATGATTTTTTTTGGAAATTCTAGACCTCGTACGGAAACAAAAATAGCACCATTCGATTCGCCGTGAAAAACTGCATCGGATAGACACCTTTTTAGACCTTAACAACCAACTTCAAAATTTGACCTCACTTGACCTGACCTTGACCTGACCTCGACCTGAAATTCATCCAGAGGTGATCCATATCACTTATTGAGTGTGCCTATTGAATTCCATGAGTAAAATGACCCATAAAACATGTGTCGCACATGCCCTTTTCTATATTTTGTTTTTGGTGACCTGACCTGACCTGACCTGACCTTGACCTTGACCTTTGAATGACATTGTGTGCAACGAATGTTGTCTTGGTAGTCTAAGAACACGTTTTGGGCAATCAGTCTCAGTCCATTCTTCGGCAACTACGGTGCAAGGCCGATACTGTAGAAACTTGCATTTTGTACCCTTGACCTGACCTTGACCTGACCTCTGACCTACTTAAGCAAAAAAAATTGGACTCTTAAGATCCGCCTTGTTGAGAGCTTTCGATTGCCGTTTTCCCCGTCTTTCTACGACCATCGGTTCGGAAGTTAGACAGGGGGGGCAGAATCTGCCCCCCCCCCCCCCCCAGCAGGGCGCGTATGGCTGAATAGCCCAGCGGGGCGCGGGTTAAGTGTGCAAGAGACGCAACTCACACCCTCAATGGTCGTTTGCCGCTATTTTGTACCTATACATGAATGCCAAATCGCAAGCGAGCGGAGACGGAAGGGCTAGCCACTCGCTTGCGGGTAGTTTAGGACTGATGAACGCTCGTAATTAGCCACTACCCTGATTTTTTTTTTTCGAGCGCAACAGTTTCCAGTGCAAGTAACATGATAAACGCCGGGGTCGTACTCATTGACCACATTGACCAATGCACGGTATGACACCCAAAGGCCAGTCATCAGAGATCTGCTTTGGGCATTCGGAGGCTTGTGTGGGGCCAGTGTAAAAACTGGATGTTCACAGTTCAGTATCCGCTTTATTTCAGTATTCACTATTAAATAAGTAAAAAATAACGTTGGAAACTTTTGAGGGTTAGGACACTGATCATTAGTGGGCCCCCCTCTGGCTAAAGAATATAGAGCATCGAACACGAAAGAAAAATCTAAGGCATTTTGGAAAAATGAGTATGCCCCGCAGCGTCCGATAACTACCACCTTCCAGTGGGTCAAGCCAACGGGGTCCAAGTTTATAATGGCATTTAACGATAGCACCAACCTTGTCTCACTTTTCCTTGAAGTCTGTTCCGAATGGTTTCGGCGACAGACTGGCTGCACTGAGGTCGTTTGGTATGTGCAACTGTAATTAAAGCCACCTGAGGCGCCCTGACACCAGGCTGAAGCTGGGTTGGAAATGCTTCGTCTTTGCAGATATCACTGGCCGCTGATTCTCGAGTGCCTGAACCGGTAGATGTCTTGGCAAAATTTGGTGTGATAATTTGGACCTTACCGCAGTCAGTGCACCCTAAAGCCCTAATAAAGAACCGCCCCCCCTCCAGAGCTTCTGGATTCCCGTTCCAGTCCACCGAATTCCTTCACCATAGTCCGCTGCTCGACTCCCTCACCTCAGCCCTCCGTTCCCAGCTTGACGAGCGTTTGGGCCTTAGTTAAGTCTTGCTGTGGGCTTATCTGTAGGATAAACCCATCGAGACAGCCCGTCTCGGTGAGCTTAGTTGGCGAACTACTGCCTTGGGGTGGGTTTCTGGCGGATTGCTGTCCCAATAGGTTTAGATGCGACCGACTGTCTCTGAATGTTTGAGCGGTCTCCTCCCGCTATTAGCTAGTTTCAGTTGATATCTGTCTCAGAAATACTTTTTAAAGGAAGGTTAAACGGAAATCGAACGTAAAATGAACAGAGAAAATGGTAACGAGTTAGGGGAAGGAGGGTGAATTGCGCCACCTTAAAGAAAAACGCTAATTGTAAGAAAAACGCTGGAGATATAAGCATGCACTGGTAACCATCTCAAAGAGGAGCTCATTGGCTACGATTTAAGAGCCTCCCGATCAATAAAGAATGTTTCGTTTGCTTCTGACAGCTGCTTTTTCAGAAACATGCAAAAGGGCGCATTTGCCAACAACTGCTGTAAATTGCGCCAGGGGGATGGCGCAATTAGAACCCAATTGCGCCCTATACTTTAACATGGCTAAGTGAATGAGACGGAATGCATACAACCCAGTAGTCTAATGTCATTGCGGCTTGCTTAAACATTTATTATGTTATTCAGGCTGGATAAATAATGAATGTAGATATACATCGCGATGTTTTTTGCCCAGGTAGATAACTTGACATGTGTCCGTACGCTTGTAAAAGTGCAACGAAAACGTTTACTGTAAATGACTAGATATATGTGAACGTATGCGCCGATCCAGTTAAATTTTCACTCGTTTCTCTCAAAATTAATAATTTTTATCGTTTTGAATTTTATATGGCATCAGTTTTTACTTTTCATCATAGCTGTCACTTCTCACGCCTGAGTCCATGCTGAACATGTCGTATTTTGTCAATTACACCACAAGTCGTAGCCTAAATGGCAGCTGCATTATAAGTTTGACGATAGAAATAATTTGCGGACTGACGACAGCGGACTGCTCCCTTGCCTGACATTAAACTCCTTCTTTATTGCAATCAGTTAATGATGCATTCTGAATGGCTACACCATTATTCTATTTGCGCCCCCTGGCGCAATTGCCATGGGCGCAATTAAAATTGAGGTACTTTTTAATAAAAGCATAGAAGTTATCATAAAGATGTTGCAGGAAGTTTACGGTTTCAGTGAAATACAATGAAAAAAGGGTTTTTCTATCTAAATATCACTCTGAAAATCACACAAATATCGCAAATTTTTATAGCCAACGGTTCAAAATACTGCAAAAAAGTTAAGAAAACGCCATAACATCTTTGATGGCGTAATGAGCCTTGCTGATTGGCTTCATCGGAGTGTTTGGGCCATAAAATGAACAATCCAGTGGTGAAAATAATGTTTTCGAACACAAAATTCTAAACATGCCATTGAATCCGTGGGAATGTTGGTGGGCGCAATTGGTTAGGAGGGCGCAATACACCCACTTTCCCCTACCTCATTGAAGAATAGCGCTCGCCTACTTCAAAAGGTTCGGCACCGTTCTTCAAATCTGATTTGCGATCGGGTTATGCAAGATTACTTCACTACTCGGGTTATGGGCTATGGCACAATTTTTCCCATAGGAGTTTTTTTCTAACTCAGCAATACGAAAATCGTTATACCTATCGTCCACTGGCAGATCCAGGGAGCGGGCATATAAAGCAAATATTTACTCCCCCTCCCCTTGCATCGCCCGAAATAGACAAAACGTACATACCTTATGTTTCCTAATAATAAAACTTTTATCAGAAATTCTTTGCTTCATACTATTCAGCAGTAAGGAATCGAAATCCGAGGAGTTTTTGGATTTTGGACACTTGGGGGGGGGTATGTCCCCTACAGCGTCGAAAACGCCTTTCTGGATCCGCCTATAGACATCATCTCGGCTGGGATCTTGCCCCCCACGCCAAAATCGAATCCGCCGCCACTGCTGTTTATGCATACTTTGCAATTTAAGCTCGACACGTGTTTTTTTTTTTTTTAACGGAATATAGCTACTGAACCAATGCCCTTGCACAACAGGGAAAACATGCTGGGACTTTCAAAAATGGCATTCAAGCTAAAGACGATGATCCATTTTATGCGTTCATGCGTCACTCACATCGCAAACGCCGTCCATCTCCTCTCTGGTGACCGCGCAAATTTTCTTTTCTTTTTCTTGGAGAGGAAAGAAATCATTGTCGACAAACTGTTTGTAGCACTCGTCTACACTGATTGCAGTCATATCCAGTTCTGCGAGAATGGCTGAGGGAAAATGATGCCACCGTTGGGTCAGTTAAGAATGCGGCTACCTTTGTAGTCTATCCTAATGGTTAGCATAGTGACATAGTCCATTGAATATAGCAACCCTCGTACATGTACTATGTACATAAAGTTAGCATGAAATATAGTAAGAACAATGTGGCTTGAACATTCAATCACAGCGCTTCCCAATCAATTGCTCACTGTAAGCTATAGTCCCAACTGATTGGAAGTTATAACTTACAGGCCCAGTCTGTCACTCACTGGAGGCATGGGTCCAGCTGACCCCTCACTGGAGGCTATGTGCTCAATCAAGTCACTCACTGGACGAGTAGCCCCATATCCAATCAGTCACTCACTGGAAGCTAGCTGAAACAGACTCCGCATTCAGGAAATCGCATGTGAGAGCCTACTCAAAAACATTCCAATTCTTCACGCATTAATCGCATGTGTGCGGGAGGTGCGTGCGAATGATGCGAGCGTGCTTCCATGTATTTGAATGGGCTCTCCCATGCGATTTCCTGACTGCGGTCTGCTGAAGGAGTCTGTTTCAGGCTATTCCCGCGCCGATAACTCACGGGCTGCGTATCCCCAGCCGGCGACGGTGACATTCTTGCCGGCCAGGTCCCCGGTAGGCCCGTGGGGCAGCGTCACCGTGCACACCACCGGAGAGAACTGGACCTCAGTCGACAGACGCAGTAGGGCTATGTCGTTAATATAGGAGCCGTTCGCCTGGAGAAGAGAGAGAGAGAGAGAGAGAGAGAGAGAGAGAGAGAGAGAGAGAGAGAGAGAGAGAGAGAGAGAGGGAGAGAGAGAGAGAGAGAGGGGGGGGGGGGTAACGTCACGCAGAAGATATTGCTCGCTTCTATGTATTGACGTAAAACCGTCTAGTTATTACCGTTTAAACCTTATCAACCGTTTTATATCTAATTGGCACATTCCTCTTTCATTAAATATTGAGCGGAAGTTAAATATTATATCGTACACCTATTCGTCATATGCAGGGTCTCGATTTTACGCATCCGACTTCAAGAAGATTTTGTGATATCGAAAGGAGCTTCGCAAAATATGTGAGCACTGGTATCATTTGTATGCTCCCTTTATGATCGAAGACGTCATATATCCGATGAAGAAGGGGCCAAAACGTGTTGTCTTCTATGAAAGGCTCTCCGTTGTACTTACGACAAAGTCTGGGTGGTTGAAGACGCGTTCCACTTGGTAGTCGGTGTGGTTACTCTCGGCATCGGTGCCATGATTAAACTCTCCCAGACGAACGGTAAAGTTATGTCCGCTGCAACACAGACGATTACACACACCTCAGTTATTCAATTAAATTGGAGACGACATTACACGGATAGGACCGTCGAGGATGTCACCTTTGTGTGACATTAATTTAAAGCAAAATATTGCAGACTGTCAAACGATGTCATTCTCATTCGTTTGCTTTGGTATAAGTAAAAATTAATGTAGCTTTTACTGTTGACGTGGATGAATTTTACGTATACACATCAATTCAATACAATACTGTTATTTGGAGGTAACCGGTAAAGCAATTATTTGTTTGCATAAAAAAAATCATAAGGAAGTTGCCTCTCCATCGTAACAACCTGTAGTGTGAATCCCGGCTCGTGTAACGGCACTACACCTCGATCTTAGGTCTCTGGATGGTCCGGTGCGGGGGGAAGGGACATGAAGCACTCACTCCCGGAACGGTTTGTCGATCGTGCAGTGGGCAGCCGTCATCACATGGCGGGAGTCGATCAGAGACCCGCCGCACATCGGCTTGGGGAAGACGTCAGACTCGGTATGTCTGCGCAGCATAGCCTGAGAACGCAGAGAGCGCGGAATGTACCAGAGAGCGTGGAATTTACGGGTAAATACTCAAACAATCAGTTTTTCGGTAAACCCGCCACACACTTCGCGAAATTGCTTCGTGGTTGTCATCCACCTCGACCTGACTTTACAAATCATAACCTCTTTTCAGGTATAGCTTAATTGAAAGCCATCGACGCAACTTCCGCCCTCCGAGACCAATTCGCGATTCATTGTTTTAATTGGTCTACATGCAAGCCATTTACCACAGTATAGGTAAGGTACATACCTTTCTATCGACTATACCTGCTCTGTAACAGACATGTTATTATTTGTGGATGCAGCTGTCTAACTATCAATCCTGCGAGACCCTGACTCACCATCCAGGGCCATCGGGACGGCTGGGCGAAACCGGGGAACGCCGAGAAGTGGTCGGTGGCAATGCGACCACCCGAGATGTCCTGGGTCTGTCCGACACCAAAAGGGTGTCCGCCGACGGGCGACCGACGCGGCAGGAACCGGGTACCCTCCTGGGAGCCGAGAGATGTGTCATCGGTATGTAGGTATAGTTGACTACAGAACTGATGCTCCACTCGGCAGAAGCTTGACTGGACCGCTAAATTGTGCCGTTTATCACGCAATTAAGCGTATCTATGGTGAGCGTTGGGTCACAGCATCACACTGTGTCACTGAGCTCGTGTGTAGCGGCACAGCCTACCACTCCAGGCAACTGATTGCCTGTGAAAAAAGGAGCTTCATTCAGCATTCTGTATTCAACTGTACGTCTGCGGAGAATGAACTGCTTGGTAAATAACTCAGCTCACTTCCCGTGCTAAGTAGTATGAGTCTAAGGTTCCTTTTACGAGTACTTTATACGGCTACGCGTACCCATTTGTTTGTACGAATTTAGCTTACTATCTAAACAAAAGCAATAACATCATGGTTAAAATGCAAACTTGTGACTCATAATTTTAGGAATGCAAGTACAAAACATATTGCACTGCACAAAGTATTAGGTCACTTCATACTTACGACATTGGCTTGATAGCTGTGCCTTCCTGGTTTGGAGCGCTCTGGAACATTGGCGAACGGTTTATACATACTGCACGGTTATGACAACGAGAGGAGCATGGCCTTTAGGCATGATTTAATGCATTAAACGCAGTAAAGACATATGATTTATTGATGAATTACGGTCATGGTAGTGTCGATACCAAAAGGCCAAAGGGGTGTTTAACATTTTGAAGTTTGGTTTGACCACCTCGTTTTGAAGTGTCTGCCTCTCTAATTTCAGTTTTTCGCAATATTGTGTAAAAGTAAGGCACATGAATTTATTTATCGGCAGCAGGAGAAAGTGGAATATTTCGGCTGAGGCTAACGAACAGACACGAAAGCTCGGGCTTATTTTACCGGAAAGGGAGCCCATCATTTCTCACCGAGTGCACTTACTGATGCGGGCGGCAGAGACCGTCGGAGGTACCGCCAGCAGAGCCGCAGCTATACCAACCAGCGCCACCAGCCAGCAGAGACGGGCGCTGCCCATGACTCCCGTGTTACTGTATACAGTACGTGTGATCTGTATTCCTAGTTCACGGTGCGGAGAGGTGCCTGTTGACCGCTGGAACTGCTGCAGCCGACAACCGACCGTTCAAAGCGACCCAGACTCGTCAACTCGGCCTGGTGTGCACCCCCCCCCCCCTGCCTGACCGCCTCCCCCCCCTTGCATCCCCTCGTCACCCCTGCGACCCTCCCCTCTCACCGAACATGGAATGGAACACGGCCGCTGATATAGGGGACTCTCCCCGGCGTGGGGGCTCGATTGCTGTAACATTGTACACCGCGAACAAGGGTCGGTCTCATCGGTCTGGTCACTGGTGCCGCTCCCATCTGTCGGTCTTTTCGTAATTTGTGGTGTGAAAATGCAAACTGAAACGGTCCCTTTATTAGAGCATAATTTGTACATGTTCCTTCAGCTGAATTTTGTAAGGAGGCATCGCACAAAACGCATTTAGCTATAAGTCGTACATAGCTTCGAGTTGTTTTTCTTCATGAACAAATTGACACTTTGTCTATGATGCTTGTGTTACGTTTACAGTGAGAAGAATATAAAGCGGCCACGACCTTATTGTAGAGTGCAACAATATAAAATCTTATCTTTAATCTTCCCGTATTGTGTAGTGCGGCACAGCATACCTTTCAGCCGAGTGTGCAGTGCGGCACAGCCTACCTTCCAGCCGAGTGAGTATTGCGGCACAGCCTACCTTCCAGCCGATTGTGTATTGCGGTACAGCCTACCTTCCAGCCGAAAGTGCATTGCGGCGCAGCCTACCTTTCAGCCGAGTGTGTATTGCGGCACAGCCTACCTTCCAGCCGAGTGAGTATTGCGGCACAGTCTACCTGTCAGCCGGTGTGCATTGCGGCACAGCCTACCTTCCAGCCGAGTGTGTATTGCGGCACAGCCTACCTTCCAGCCGAGTGTGTATTGCGGCACAGCCTACCTTCCAGCCGAGTGTGTATTGCGGCACAGCCTACCTTCCAGCCGAGTGTGCATTGCGGCACAGCATACCTTCCAGCCAAGTGTGTATTGCGGCACAGCATACCTTCCAGCCGAGTGTGTATTGCGGTACAGCCTACCTTCCAGTCGAGTGTTCATTGCGGCACAGTCTTCCTTCCAGCCGAGTGTGTATTGCGGCACAGTCTACACTGAGAAAACAGTGTCCCGATTTTCGGGCTCAGAGACCAGTTTTCGGGCTAATGTACCATATTCAAAACAGACAGCACATTTCGAGAATACTTTCTGAGCTAGCGCCACATGGGCTCATACGATCCCTTAAATCGGTATCATTGATCGCAGAAACAGAGCTCAGTCAGTACCCATTATCGGTGTCAAGCTCTAAAACTAGTCTCACTATGATACCAGTTTTCAGCCTGATCCCCATTTTCGAGCTCACCTGATTCCAGTTTGAGGGCTCAAATTGTGTGGTGAAGCCAATATTAGGGCTCACGTCATCGCTTTTCGGGGCTTTGGTAAAAGCTGGATTGCGTCAGCTGGCTGGCCAGCTGGCGACGCACGAAAGGTATTTAATTTTAGATATACCTAAGCGCGGTAGTAGGATGGACATAAATATTTCAAATGGCTTTAAATGAAAAATTGATTGGTAAATATTCATTCTTTTATATCTAGCATTGATATGTAAGAAGCTCTGCTAGCGCCACCATACGGCGCCAGCTGGCAAAAAATCCAGTTAATACCAGAGCCCGCTTTTCGTCCGATGCAGCCCCTCCTCCCCCCTCCCCCGTGTCCAGCAGCTGCGAATAAGACGAAGCCGCGGACAAACTTTTTTTTTTGCTCGGCCAGCCTAGCGCCAGTCTCGAGCGGTGGGACAGTTAACCGGCAATTTTGGCCGGGATGCAAAAGTTACGTTAAACCGGTTTATGTTAACCCGGGAGCAAATAACAACGTGGGAGCCTATCTTAGGTGTGGCAAAGCTAACGGATTACTTACTTGTTGCCGAGGTGCCCAAAGAAGGTACTGGAACCGAAAACACAACATTGGTTCATGTATTTATTAACATTCATACACACAGTCATACTTGTGCAAGGTGTCAGTGTTCGGTTGTGGGGTGTAATAGCCAGGGAAAAAGTTCTATGAACTGAAAAACCCGGCGCCTATTACTTCGCAACATGGTTGTGTATTCAACATGAACTGCAAGGAGTGCAGACGACATTGCCTGTGCTAACTTAACGTCTCACGGGCAGCGCCGCGCTCTGACACCCTGGTCCCAGAAGCAGCGGCGTTTCTGACCGCAAATCGCCGGAGAGCCGGTCGGCGCCGTTGAGGGGACTGAGCAGGCCGCTGCCAGCTCCACCTTCACGTCCGCGCGGCGCAGCTCGGTGTGCGGCGGCGGCTCATCGCGCGGGCCGCACCCGTCCGTCCGCTGCACGAGCCGCTTTTCGATCCGACAGCGCAACACCGGCACGCCATTGTGCTGGCTGAGCGGCGGCAGCGGCACGTAGGCAACAAAACAGTAGAAATCGATGGGCCTGGATCGGCGTTGCCAGCAACGCTGGCAGCGGCGCGGCGGGAGGCGCCAGTGCCGCCGTCGGGGACGTGTGCCCTTCGCTGCGCTCATTCGAGTTGGCCGGCCGGCCGCGCGGCGTAGTCCTTTTGACACGGTGCGAGAAGAGCCGGATGAAGGTGGACTTTTTATTGGCGTTGCTGGTGCTCACGCCGCCGGCGTCCAGTTTGGGCGGCAAGTCCGAGTACCAGGAGTCGGACAAGTCCCGCGCGAACGCCGCCAGCCGGTCGTCGTCACTGCTGGCGGCGGCCCGCCGACGGCGCTGCCTCAGAATCGGACGAGTCGGTGGTACTGAGCACCTCGCGGGACGGGTAGCTGGGAGTGGGCCGGCCGCGGCCCCTGCCAGGCCGCGCCACCTTCACCGGCGCAGCCGCCTTCAAACTGCCCTTGCTGGGCGGCGGGTTGGTCGGCGGAGGCGGCAGCGGTGCCTCGACGTCAGTCCGAGTCGCTGTCACTGGGCGGCCGCCGCGGAGACGGCTTCTGTTTGACCCGCAGCCGGCCTGGGCCGGCTCGGCGCCCTCGGCCGGCGGCGCGCGCCGTTTCGAGCGTTTCACCTTTTCACTGTTACTCTCGCCTGGTCCTCAGCGTCGAGCGGCTCGGCGCTGTTCGGTTTCATGTGGCCCATGCTGCTGGGAAACTCGGGTGGGGACAGCTTTCTGACTGGAGTGCCGTCGAAGATGGAGGAGACGGGGGTGCTCGCAGAGTCCTTGCCCAATGCCCATGATAGAGCCGAGGCTCCACTGGACGCCCAGCTTAATCGGGCTATCGCCGCCCTCCTTCTATGGTGGATTCTTCGGCCCCCTACAGCCACTAGGGCCATCATATACTCCCAGATGGCGGCACCTAGGGGATGAGGGGGGGGGGTGTCTGGGCCACTTGTCCACCTCGTGGCGTCGCCAGCGACGCCTGCGAGTCGGAGCAAATGATTATGGGGTCTTCCTCGAAGGACGGGTGCTTCAGGAGATGTTGCTTTGCCGTTTTGGGCGCCACCATCTCAGATCGGTAAATGGAGCAAATCCTCCCCGCCGCCTCCCGCAGTACCAATGTTGTACTGTCTGGGTGCTCGGTGAGGACCCCAGCGCCGCCTTCCTATTACTCCCCCGGTCGCAGACCCGTCGACCCAGGCCCACGTCGCACGCTGGGGGAGCGCTCCCAGTCACGCCTCCGCAGCACTCCTCCTCGCTGTCGCGGACGCCCCGATCGGCAGCAGGTCCAGGTGGACCGTGACGCCGTCTGTTGGCGTCTACGGGGGCAGTCTCGTGGATAAGCGCGCCTCGGCGGGCAGCGCCACTCCAGTGGTCCCACACCGCTCCCCCGCGCTCTCTCCAGCCGGTCACTGACTTCAGTCACGGTTGGGGGGGGGGGGGCTTCCGCCACGACGCGGCGGGTCCTCCGACGGGAGGGAGAGCGCCTTCGCCAGTAGGCGCGATGCCAGCGCATCCCTCCTCATCTCTCCATCGGCACGACGCCCGCCTCGGCCCTCACGGCGAGTCTTGGAGCATGGAAATCGGGCAGCCAGTGATGACTCATGCCACCATCAGCATCTCCGCCTCCAGGACGCCAAGATGTGTGGCCGCAGCCGCAGGCAGCCACGCCGACCCCGCTGCCCGCATGCCCAAGTAGTCTCGAATCGCTGACACCTCTCCTGAAACAAGAGTGGTGTCGTAAACTTAAACCCCTTGCTGGAGCCCGCCAGCCGCGACAACACCGCCACACCAATTTTTGTGACCCCGGAACTTCCGTCCCGAGCCTTATTTCACGGCACGATGCTACAGTGCGCTACACGTATTGTGGTATTCAGCTTCCATGGAAACATCAACTAATTTGGACGCTCAAACATGGGAGTCAGGAGTGGTTAAGGCCCAGAGCGTTCTGTCTGGTTTATAAAACCTTGGCCAGCAGATGTAAACGTGCTTTTTGTATAAGTGGCTTAATTTTGACGCAAAAGGGCACTAACCTTCGGCGCAAATAATGCAGAAATTTTAGCGCAAATTGCAAAATAGCTTGCGCCGAACTTCGGCGCATGACGGCTTCACGGGCGTCCGGCGTACCATATGGATGTTTTCCTGTTTGGGCTGCAGGTTTTAGCTCTAGGTTTTAGACTGTAGGTTTTGGGTTGGGTTGGGCTGGGCTGGGCTGGGCTGGGCTGGGCTGGGCTGGGCTGGGCTGGGCTGGGCTGGGTTGGGCTGGGCTGGGCTGGTTGGGGTGGTTGGGTTGGGTTGGATTAGGTTAGGTAAGTTTAGGTTAGTTTAGTTTAGGATAGATATGAATACCTATTTTTTGTAAGTTGAATTATTTTTTTCATTTTGTAGCATCATATGCCTTCCATCTTTGAACTGCCATATTCAAGCACCAGAATAAGTATGGACTTGAACCTTTTCCAGTCTGGATGCCTGTATGGAAGTTGTGCAAAATCATGCAGTTGAAGGTATTGTAACCACAAATAAGAGCTCATGACTCAAGTCTCAACTTGTCCATAATTGGTTATCTTGATGTATACTTGTAGACCCTTCCTCTTACTTGGCACACAGGCATGGTGTCACAGTGTTCTAAAATTGGATTTCAATTGGGTGTCCCAATAAAAAAAAATCTGAAGACAAAATGAGATAGATTTAGTCTTTCCGCAAAACTGCATAATGCCATTTTTACCTCAGATTTTGTCAGAACCTTCACAGGATCTGAAATGAAATGATGTAGAGTAGATGCATCAACTGTCAAGTCATGCGTAACCTGGCAGCTGGCTGTTGAATCAAACTTTTGACATATTTTTTTAGCAAAGATGAAATAAAGCCACTTGTCATATTTTTAGGATGAAAACATTTTCCCCATCATGTGTGGTTATTCACCTAAAATTCTGAAACATGGAACAGTGTCATACCAGCATTCCATCATGTCAACCAGCATTCCGCAGCATGTTAGCAGAAGCAGCAGCATATTATAAGTATATGAAAGATCCAAATAGGTTGTAGGTTGGTAGGTATTGGTACTAAGTTTAACTTAATAGGTTAGTAGGCAAGGTTAGGATTAATTTTAGTTGAGCATCAAGATAACCATTACGAACAAGTAACAAAATCCTTACCTACCCTTGAAAGCATTGCTTCAATCACATCATCACGAAGAACCAGACAAAATTTTTGCACATTCTTACACTATTTGACATCCTGAATCCAGATATGATGCTTTCATGTGGCGCAAATACAAGAAAAACGAATAATCAAACCCGTGCGTATTCGTATCAACGGCGCCACAATTGTAGATCAGACCTTTTCTGAACAAATGCCACCACAATTTTAATTGATAAGGGATTAAAATGGCATGAGCATCAACATCTTGATTTTTTCTAAAAGATAGCGATAACTGATAACTAATAACTTACCATTCATTTTGAAATCACGGCGGTAGGTACACCAACACATGGCACTGAAAACAGCAAAAGACGGAATGGCGGAATGTCGTATGGAGCCCTAAAACGCAGCTCGAATTGAGCCCGAAAAGGAAGACGAACTGATGCCGCTTTCGGGGCTAATGTACTTTGAGCCCGAAAAGGGCGCCTAACTGATCCCGATTTTAAAATCATACAGATTTGAGCCCTGTTTTGGCACTCATATGAGCCCTTATTCAAAAATGTTCTCAAAGTGTTTTCTGAGTGTACCTTTCAGTCGAGTGTGTATTGCGGCACAGTCTACCTTTCAGCCGAGTGTGTATTGCGGCATAGTCTACCTTCCAGCCGAGTGTGTATTGCGGCACAGTCTACCTTCCAGCCGAGTTTGCATTGCGGCACAGTCTACCTTTCAGCCGAGTGTGTATTGCGGCACAGTCTACCTTCCAGCCGAGTTTGCATTGCGGCACAGTCTACCTTTCAGCCGAGTGTGTATTGCGGCACAGTCTACCTTTCAGCCGAGTGTGTATTGCGGCACAACTTAACTCCCAGCTGAGTGTGTATTGCGGCACAGCCTACCTTCCAGCCGAGTGTGTATTGCGGTACAGCCTAGGTACCTTCTGTGATGATGCCCCCCTGGGGTCCGGAAGCGGTGGGGAGTATGTTTTCAAAAAAAAATATTGTTTAATAAAATTTCGTTCATCGGGGGTGTTTTCTGTCCGAGATGGTTGCCGACCTGCGCCGTGCTCTGGAACGACCTCAGGTGAGTGTTTTCGGCTGGTAGATCCTCAAATGGTTGATTAATGAGTTGATTTTCTTGCTGTTTGATTTCTCTCCTGTTCAAACGTAATTTACACACCCATTTCCAATTGCTGATCGGTCCGTTGGTTTCAAGCTGACCGATTCCTTTCTGCCACCGTTCCTTGCGCCTGGGGCTCGTCACAAACAATATTTATAATGAGGCTGGCTTGTCGCTTGTCAACATATAGTCTTCACTGCCTAGGATGGTATCTGTCTCATAAGGAATTTAGGACACGGATGTCTCCCCAAAGCATATAATTTTGATGCCTCCCTTGAGGACATAACCTGAAGCCACCATCTGATACCTGATAGCTACCCACCATTCTCTCCCTTTCTAATGCCTATCATCCCAAAGATAATCGAGTACATCCCCATTTAATGTCGCCCTCAATGCTGAGATTAGATCTCCCGCTGGTCCTTACACTATATGACGCATACCTCAATCTCCCTCAGACTCACGCTCTTTGTCATACCTCTCTCATCCCACTACAATAAATTTGATCCCGCGTCGACCTCTCAGTCCCTCCCAGCAATTGTTCTAACTCCCTCCAGCGGTACATATCAGGGACAATAAACGCAATTTGTTCAATAGACTCCGTGATTAGTGTAAATTTCATCTAAGCTTACTCTTACCTCCCAACGACTTATCGCGCCCCATTCCAGCATTGGAATCGTGTGTGCTCTTCCTAGCACCTCTTGGGCTCCCTGGCCCAATATCCTCGAACACCTACATCACCTGACCCTGATTACTTGTCTAAAGGTGCAACGCAGGTAGCGATTACATTATTAGCGTTCGTCGATGGATGTGATTGGTTCAATCAATCTCTGCCGGCCCACTCTCTTCGAACACCTACATCATTTGACCCCGATTACTTGTCTAAAGATCGACGCGGGTAGCGTCAGTTATTAGCGTTCCTCAGTGGCTTATGATTGGTCCGTCAACCTCTGCCGCTCACGGCACATCTCTGTTTCCCTACTAAAACCCCGCGGCCGGACGTTGGTTACTGACCCTTGCAGCCCTTCTGTGAGAGACCGTCTTACGCGTTTTCACCTAACGAACCGGTGGACACAATCCTGCTGCCCGGCGACCGCAGTCTCACTGGGCTCATAGACAGGTACCTACTCCGTACTCTCATGCAGTCATGGCACCCGCAAGTGGCGCCTTTGAATCATTGACCGGTGTGACTCGAAGACTCCATGACTGAATCTATCCTACAATTTTATCCGACGCCGTGGAATCCTGTCCTGCAGATGTGTGTTCAAGCGCGTTAGCGTCATGAGTGATACATGCTGCGATCCTTTCCGACGGTGGACTTACCTCACCTCATCCTGGCGGAATTACCCCTTCGCCTCAATCTATCACCTTCGTATTTTGTCACTCACCTTCGGCGGAGTTTCTCCCTCGTCCTGTCTCTCTGACTCACCTCTCAGCTTGGGCGTCTTATGGCGTTCTTTGTTCTGATATCTGCCTAACATATTTACTTACTTACTCCGTAACGTGAGACAGTCCAATCCTAGAAGACTTAGACGTATCAACAGAGTCAAAAACACATGAAAGTGTTGCAACATACCTCCTCTTCGGCTAGCATCCATCCTTAGATCTTTTCCTCCTTGTGTAATTCCGGTTTCAATATCTATCGACCACTTCAGAGTCACTCCTTCTGTATCTCCTTACCTGTCTGATCCGTAGATTCCCTTCAGTCCATGTGCGCACCACTGCGCGGTACGAGTCAATTGTTACCCGCGACATGAAAAAAAAAATCATTGGATAGAGAAATCTGCGCCGCAAAATACTCAGCCATCTACTACTCCTTTCATCTACACGATATT
>NW_024883591.1:0-68950 GCF_019059575.1 Amphibalanus amphitrite
TCTCTCTCTCTCTCTCTCTCTCTCTCTATCTCTCTCTCTCTCTCTCTCTCTCTCTCTCTCTCTCTCTCTCTCTCTCTCTCGCTCTCTCTCTCTCGCTCTTCTCTCTCTCTCTCTCTCTCTCTCTCTCTCTCTCTCTCTCTCTCTCTTCTCTCTCTCCCTCTCCCTCTCTCACATTCGCTCTCGCTCTCTCTCTCATCTCTCTCTGTCTCTTTCTTTCTCTCCCCTCTCTCTGTCTCTGTCTGTCTCTCTCTCTCTCTCTCTCTCTCTCTCTCTCTCTCTCTTCTCTTTCTCTCTCCTTTATCCTTTGCCCTCCCACTAATTATGGCCGTGGAAGGTCCCTACATTGCGGGTGGTGTCAATTATTTACATAATACGAGCGGAATCACGATGGTAAACAATCAGTACAACAGGTGCCCAGCGCGCCGAACTCGCAATAACTTGTCGCCTGTGGCAGACAGAAACGGTCCCCGTGGCCCGAGCAGCCACTGTGCCGAGCAGACGCCCGCACCCCGATAATCCTCATTGTCCGCTCGGGTCGCGGCGGCGACAGGTCATTAGCGCATACCAGCCGGCCGGCGCCGGGTCAGGGCACGCCGCCGTCTGGTCGGGGAGACCCCAAGAGGGGAACAGCGGACGGCCGTGCCGTATGGACGGCTAGTGCCTCCAGTCCAGTTAGCCCGCTGCCGAGCTCGCTGCCGAGCTGGCCGACCGAGTTGACCGGTGGTCCAGTGCGACGGTCACCCCTGAATGACGTCACTATGACCTGGGTGATGCGCGGCACCGATCATCGCCAAATATGCTCTGCGCGCCACCCCGTGGCGTAATAGAGCATCACCCCTTCCTGGAGACGGTCCAGAGGGCCATCCTACACAGGCTGGCATGACGTCCCGCGCCATTCTCAAGCAGAAGGCAGCCGCCCGACCCCAGCGAGCGATCATTAAAGGGGATTAACTGCCAGCGGGGAGCAGAGTCCGTCCCAGAGGGGCGGAGGTGGTGCGGTATGGGCAGCTACTGGTGCTATCCCAGTAAAGAGCTGCAAAGCTCCCTGCAGAGCTGGCCGATCGCTGTCAGGGGCGTGACATCTGTCCTCAGGCAATGTGAAAGGAGCTTTTGTCGATCGGTGCCCTCCGGGGCCATGCAGGCCGCTCCAATTATGCACTTGACGGGTACTATAGCCCCGGCCCACGCGTGCTCTCCCGGACCGCGCCCACTATTCATGGTGACCAAGGAACTCACGTCGATCATCCTCGTGACGTCATGGGCCTAATGCCAACAGTGCCCTCAGATGAGTGACGTCATAGGCCCGGAGCCCTCGGTACGTCGGGCTAATCATGTCATTCATATGCATTTACATTGGAGAGTAGGAAAAGGACTCATTTGGAACATTTGATGACGTCATCGGAACTACTCTTGCCGTGACCATCGATAAGTGACGTCATTGACGCAGGACTCTCGACATGCCGGCGCAGGGTGTACCATTCATACGCGCGCGCCTCTGGGAACAATAAAAGTCTCATTCCGACCCTTTGATGACGTCATTGATTACAGTCCGAAACCCGGTTCGGCGACCGATGTGCGTAGGGCCCTGCTTTCTTAGATTCTGTGTCGGCAGCAGTGGTAATTTCAGTATGTTAAGGGCGAACATGGTCGTAGTTTTTGTTTTTATGTTTTTTTATGTTTTTTTTAAGGATGGGATACTTTAGGAGGGATTACGAGCCAGGTATGGGATAAGTGACACAAAGATGGGATACATGGGTTAACGCAATGCTTAGGGGCTGCGAGGCTGTCTATGCATGTGGCACCCCTGTGTGTGATAAGCCCACCGACGCGACTACTTCACTGATGAGAGATGGGAGTGGGGAGGAGAGTTTAAATTAAGCTATTGAATGTCTAAACTATGGTAAATGTATGTCAGTGCTCGTTTAAGTTGGTATCGAATCAGAACAAGATTACAGTTCACAGGAAAGGTTATAGAGAGCCAAGGTAGTAAAAGGGTAGGAAGGCCGGTCTAATGGGGGGTACAGGTCGGGTACGAGTAAGGCCACCGGGAGGTCAAGACGTTAGGTTTCTGGGCCAAGAGGAGGTCGGGGAGTTACGGTTACAATTCAGGTGTATGAGACGAGACGAGGAAGTATTAAATTTGGTTATTGTGTGCTGGACACTAAGGAGGTCGGCTTTGTGGGCTTGTTTCGTAGGTTCTCCGTCCTAAGGTAGTTAGATATACATAATTTCGTTTACTTGATTACTTTGTGCGCGTTTACTCTGAGTCATTTCGAGACAAACGTATTTCGGGCAAAGCTTCAACATCATTCAGTAGACAGTGACGACGACCCAAGTGACTCAAACAACATGCTCTTACGTTTGAATGATCTGGCTCGTCAAATGCCCCTCTGGATGTTTCTACGGCGTAAGTCGGGCAAAATAAATAGCCGTGTCTTGGTCTCGGCTAAGATTCAAGGAACTTTTAAGTCCTGGTGACTCAGGCGGGAAACCGGTGGGGTGCGACGGAGCATTCACGATGAGTGTACAGGCCGTCGCACCACCTGGCTTTGGGGAGGTGCCAGAACGGCGCCTTTCAGATCTTATATCTCCCCAATGACCAGTTCAGAGGGACACAGAAAGTGTTGCTCGATTACGGGAGGTTCTCATGCAGGAATGTTCGATTCAGGGTGTGAGTTTTCCCCGGTATTGCGTGAGGGCACAGCGTCTCACGAACGTGGTTTGTCGCGGAGAGAGCCACCGTACGGGATTGTTCACCCGTTCGTCAACATTTCGGCCGCCGGAGTGGTTCTAAAGCGAGGGTCGATCGGCATGGATCGGTATACCCCTCAGGCAGGAAGCATCCCGCCCGCCTATAACTCCCCACTCCGGTGATAAAAAAGTTAGGATGTATCCGGCGTGTCCTGCCGAACGGAGTCCACCGCAGGAAACCGCTCACCAGCAGGTCACGAGAACGGAATTGGGTAGGACCTGGTCACGCTGCTAATTATTGCGCAGGTATAGCGCGGGGAGGTATTCAGGGAGATATAGGAAGGGTATTGCGCCGGAGTGGCGCGGGAAACCGGCTTGAGTTCCGGGGCCGACCAGGTAACAATATATACCACGCGTGCGAACCATGTGAGGGCTGCGAGCCGACACTGGCCATGTCGCGGGCAGCCACGTAGCCATGGGCGCGCGTTGGTCATTTCGAGTAGGGTCTGCGACGGCAGTTTAGGGAGGGAACGGCCGGGATATCGGGGTCCAGAGAAGGGCGGTAACTCGAAGGCCGTGTAGAGACTCGGGTGGCGTCCCGAAGGGGGGGGGGGGAGACTAGCGCATCAGAAAGATGCATTATTATTGGTCTCAAGATCCTGGAAGAGGGAGGGCTCCAGAAAGGTGCACTAAGTACTCCCTCCGGCCAGATGCGGGGTAGTGGCAGATAGGTCCGGCTGCTCCAAGGCCCCTGGGCGGGAAGGGACCCGGGGTATGTGGGAAGATGGAATACCCCACGGGCGTGGTTTGGCGCGGTAAGGGCACCACGGGGCGAAGTTGCTGAGTCGTCCTTAAATTTCGGCCACCCGGAGTGATTCGGAAGGAGGGTTGGACCCTCTACAAAGCGGGGAAATCCGGCCTGCTTTAAAATCTCACTCCGGCAAAAGGATAGGTTATGTCCCTCATAGAACCAACGGTGTAGTGTTACCTGCGGAACCTAACTGACAGTTTTATGACCCGGGGGATAGGTAGGGTACGGCCGCGCCACCGGCGACGTGCGGGTTAGGCCCATGACATGTCGGTACTAAGACGGCGGCAGCACTCGTTTACATCGTGCCGCCACGCACCCTTAGCCCGTCTTGCGTCGATCATGTGACTGGGGCGTTTAATGTTAGGGTTTTAGGCCTCCGCTGCCGTAGATATCAGAAAGAGGGGAGGGCCAAGATCCGACAAGGTATGACGTGTATGTTATTGTCACTCGATCGGTATTATCTATGATAATTGAGCCATATTGGTTAATTGTAAACGGAAATCGCAAGATGAGTAAAGCCGGTTGGAGTTAAAGAGTATTTTGGGAAGGGTTGTATTTCTTTTAGGGGCGAGCTTTAAGTTAAGAGAGAACTATAGCAGTCGAATGGGAATAATACATTTTATCAAACAACGGACGTAAATTCTAAGAAGGAAATTTCCAGAGATCATGTATAATGGTAAAGGACAAAGGTTTTGACGCATGCTTACGAACGGCTACTGTACACCACTGGGGGTTAGGTAAACAGGGAGGGGCCAGTTTAGCGACCTGGTGTTTTAATTTGTATGAAAGGAAAGTGTGCATGATGGTGTGAATGTGAGCATGAATGGTTATATCCAGTGGGAGGCGCCCCTCTGTGCAGTTAATGGAAGTTTGCAATGTAATGAACTTTTGTTTATTTTAATCCTTTGATCGGGAAGAGAGATTTATCAGGGTAACCTTGTCAGAAATCCTTTGTTTTGCATTCCAACTTAACCCCATTGCCCACTCCATCAGTGTAGCAGTCTATGTGTCCGCCAGTGACTGACCAGCCTCGCAAATCACACAAACAAATAAAATATCTTGCAGCCGAGCCCCGCTACATATCTTTTTGTTTTCTTACAAAATGCTTGGCCGTCAAAAAGCAATCGAACGAAATGGATATCTACCAACCAAATCGACACAGACCAACCCAATACCCACGGGTCAAAAAACCCCCCCTTCGCGTTGCGGAGCACGCGGGTAACCCTAGTAAGGGCTATTTAATTTTCTGGAAAGTTGTAAAATTGATTAACTCCAGGGCACCAAAGAATCGTCGCAATCCTTCGCTTTGCCGCGATTTATTGGTGAAAAACAGGGGGCGCGGTCTACTTACATCTACTTATATGTGTGGTGAGGGCTAATAGGTATTCATTTTCTCTGTGTTGATGAATATGCAACAATTTCTACATGAACTGAGACCAGTCCATAAGAGTATGTTTTTCTCACGGACAATGACAATATTGGAGAAAAATAAGTGTATAGGTTTAACATCGATGAGAACTATATGCGGCACCGTCTCGGTCTGGCCAGCCGGGTTGCCGATAAAATACACAAATGTTTATAAGCTTCCATGATGCGCTTAAAAGACTGCTAAAAAGATTTAAAAAATAAAGATAACTACTTCATCGATTTTAGCGAAAGAAAACATGTATGCCTAATTACTTATTTCTTGCCACTGACGGAGGCACTTTTTTGTGCGAAACGTCTGGTTTTATTCGTATTGTTATTGTATTGTCATTCCCTGTGAGAAAAAAGGATAACTCTTCAGTTAGTAACCGTAACAGCGAAACGGCTCAATGTAACACAATTCACTGTGTATACGAAACCTAAAATTGTCCCTAAGAATAATCCTATTTACAACTTTTAAAAAGATACAGCCTATACAGCTTGGGCATACATTTTTTTTCTGCATTAAGATAATATTCATTTATCTCCACAGAATATGGTAAATTAGTGCTGCTGAAGTTCGCTTTCGAAGCGTCTCCTCCAGGCATTCCACAGCTCTCGTGCCATTTTGGATCACGGAACATGGCTGGGCGCAGGACAGGCCGTCTGCGAGCTTGGACGGACCACGTGACCACCTCCTCCCCTCCCCCTCACTCCCGTCCCCTTCCCCAGCAGGGCGTCCGATCTAACCGCGCCCTAGGCAGTCGGCTCGGTCCGACCCTCCCCTGGTCGAGCCACGGCCCGGTGCCGCCTGAGTTTGTGCCGGGTGCAAAACTGGAGCAGTAACTAGCGCCGGAACTAGTAGTCAGCACGACCATCGTCAGGTGGCAGGAGTAAATGGAATAAGCGGTTCCAGGTTTCAGAAGGAATGGGGCAGGAAAAAGCGCTGAAAACAATGTTTTGCTGATATAGCCATTAAAAGTTCACTGAATTAGGAGAGCAGCACATCATTTTAAAGCCCTTCAGATGGTGGTTTTAATAAGCACACAATAATTTCCCAATTCGCCTCCAACGGTGTCACAGGCAAAGAATACGCTGAAATACTAGTGTGTACAGAAGCAACTGCGGGTCCCTGTACCTACCTGGAGCTTGACCTTAGGCTATTAGAGTCTCTCTACATCCACAAACATAGACCAAAACTGAATTCCCAAAACTCTGCACTGCCACTCAATATCGTGTTATGAGTGACCTATAAGTGACGCTTCATACAACAGAGGCGTCCAAATATAACTGTCTGCGTATTGTGTAGCACGAATTAGTGTACTTGTTTCTTGTATTAGTGTCTCGAATGCATATATTACGAACGACTGAATGATTGCGATGTATTTGTATGTTTTTTTTGTATTTTTTACCACATGCCGAGATATCCCTTTAACATTAGCACGAGCATTTGGGAAATGACTTCGGCCCGCCTCGGCTAATGTTGAAGGTATTTGGGAAACGATTCGGCCCTAGGGCTTTTTGATTTTCCCAGACAAAGTTTTACTGAATATTCTGAGCGGAAGAACCAATTCCAAAGAAGATATTTACGGATTGTGTGTTCACTAACAGCAACAGCAAAAGTAAGTGACTGCGTGTTTACTTACTTTTGCTGTCAACGTACTATAACAAGGGTATTGTTCCAATGCCAATTTATGTTAGGTTAGGTTAGGTTAGGTTAGGTTAGGTTAGGTTAGGTTAGGTTTGGTTAGGTTTGGTTAGGTTAGGTTAGGTTAGGTTAGGTTAGGTTAGGTTAGGTTAGGTTAGGTTAAGTTAGGTTAGGTTAGGTTAGGTTAGGTTAGGTTAGGTTAGGTTAGGTTAGGTTAGGTTAGGTTAGGTTAGGTTAGGTTAGGTTAGGTTAGGTAAGGGTCGGTTCGGTTCGGTTAGGTTATGTTAGGTTAGGTTAGGTTAGGTTAGGTTAGGTTAGGTTAGGTTAGGTTAGGTTAGGTTGGGTTGGGTTGGGTTGGGTTAGGTTAGGTTAGGTTAGGTTGGGTTGGGTTGGGTTGGGTTGGGTTGGGTTGGGTTGGGTTGGGTTGGGTTGGGTTAGGTTAGGTTAGGTGAGGTTAGGTTAGGTTAGGTTAGGTTAGGTTAGGTTACTATGTATTTCAGACCCCATGAGACCCTGCTTTTCGGCGATAATTTCTTCAATTTTTGTCCAATTAGCTTGAATTTTTGGCAGACGATATTTCAGCTCAAGCGCCAATTTTTGTCAATATGGTCTCTTAACAAAATATCAAAATTTAGAGCACTTGTCGTTGGCTCGTAATGTTAATCAGTTTTTGCACCCGGATAGAGGCTCGCTCGCTACCGCACCGGATTGGATAGGAGCGCTGGCCAATCACGTTGCGCCGGGCCCAACTAAACTCCGCCCACTGGCCGTGACCGCGATGGGTCTATGCCGCTTCAGTCGGTGTCAGCACCGCGGAGAGGTCGGAGCGGGACCACATACTGGAGACAAGTGAAGCTGGCAAAGTTGTTTCGGGACGAAAGCCAGAAAATTATCCGTTTGAGGGCATTTGGTATCCTCTTCACCTTATTTTGGTATTTAAACGTCGAACCAGCTCAGTCTCAGAATATTCAGAATGATCAGAATCAAGGTAGGATCTATTGGAACGGAACCGGCCGTAGAAGGAAAGATGGATAGACTCTTGGACTCTGAACATTTATTTAAGCCGGAGTTGCACCTATCTCATCGTCAGGTTGGGTCAGGTCACTACCCGATTACCTATAAGATCATGCGTAAGCCTGAACTTAACCCAAAAATATTTATATGTTTGGCAGTGCCAATAAATGTTTCTGAGGAAGGCGCAGAAAGCAACAAAGTAGGATGAAGAGTCTCGGGCACGGCCGATTGCCTGGGGCATCGCTCCAGCGAAACGACCGTATTCGTGATTCGTGAAGCGGTGCGGGGCGCCGGGTGGGGCAGAAGCGTAATGTGTCGTATGGTAGAAATGGCCTTTATCGCGGTGTCATGTGTGTGTTGTATTGTTAAGACGTGCACAAAAAGAAATAGCGATGTGGCAGGCGGACGTTGGGCACTATACACGAGAACGATCATCAATAAACTCGTATCTTTTTTGTAAAACTTAAGTAACAGTAGGTATGTCCTCAATGGTGAGGAAACTATCTCTAGGCTTTTACTTTTCATGTTGCATTTCAACACACAAGCTCTGGGGGCAAAGTTAGTCTGGCGACCTCCTCAACCTAAGTCGATGATCAAATGGATTAGTCCTAAAGGTGTTCAATGCTTAGTTGCACCGGGATGATATAAATCGATCACGCCGGCATATGTACATTCCTAATCAAATTTCATAGGTATATCAAACACATAAATTGCATTATGTTACGCAATCATTTGCAATCAACAGCGTCTTTTATGCGCGTTTTTTCACAAGCCCCGAATCTTGTGTGGAAATATATATTTTTGTGACTGAACAAGGTGTACGTACATTTGTGATAGATATAATTAGTCGAGGGCTTCAGCTGGTGCGTTACTTATGCGCGCTATTTAGCTCATTCGATGAAATTACGGCTGCAACGACAACTGCACGGCAGCTACGGTCCATGCGAGCCGCCCCGGTGCGACAGCTACTGCCCCGCCCGCTCCACGCAGCCGACTGACCGGCCAAGGTCACCGCCCCGTCCGCCGGGAGGGCGGAGCTTAATGGTCACGTGTTTATGACGTCACACCTACGCACGGATAGCCTCTACTCCGCTGACGGATTTACGGAGCCGATTTTAACATTACGAGGCAACGACAAGTACCCTAAAATTTGATATTTTGTTAAGAGACCATATTGGCGAAAATTGGCGCTTGAGCTGAAATGTGCATTGTGAAAATTTGAAGCAAATTGGACAAATAGTAAATAAATTATCTCCGAAAATTAGGGTCTCATGGGGTCTGAAAAGCATAGTAGGTTAGGTTATACAGATAAATATACACGTTTGGTGCATATTTGGTGCAGATTAGATGCAGCTTTGGTCAAATTAGGTTCCGTTTGTCTCTTAGTAGCTATCATCAAGGGCTGCACTAATTGCTTATGCCCCTGCTTTGTCATATTATCAGAGAGTATCGTCGATTAAAGCACTGAAATAAATTCATAAAATAAAGATATTTGCTGTAAAAGAGATTAGGTGCAGATTTGGTCACATTAGGTGCACTCACCGGATAGCCCGTCGTGAACACGGCTAACGTCACACAAATGCGGCACGAGTGCCAATACGGATACGGTCGATTACACGCCTTTACACGCTTTACACGTCAATTACACGATTTTCGTTCTTAAAATAAAAAGTCGCAGTGCATGCATCCAGCATTCAAGGGTAAAATATTTTTACCCCGACCGCCTCAGGCGATTACGTGCTGTCACCCACCTGGCCGCAGCTGCCTCTCCGTTCTTAAATGTGTCTTGCGGTGCAGTATCAGCCCTGGTACGGACGGGTAGTGTCATCTGGGGAGCGAGGTTAGTACTAGCATTCGCCACCTCAGTGACGAGGTGTCACTGCGGGCGGTGGCTCGTGCCTATACGGGCGCTGGGAAAGGCTGGCATGGGGCACGGACACGTCTTAACGTAACATAAGTAAGTCACAGTAATTGAAATAGGCCGGTGGCAATATTATCACACGAATGCAGCACGAACACGGATACGGCCGATTAGACGGCCGGCAGCCGCCGCCAATATTCTTCAAGATAAGGTTGGGGCTGCTGTCGCGTGGCTGTCAGCTGTTGTGCCAGGCGGTCGTGCTGACATGCCGGTGGGCGGTAGCGGTATTCCAGGATTCCTTTATTTACCTAAATGCTTTGCTTTTAAAGGGGTTTAAATAATAGACGATTCCCGTCTTGTCTCGTGAGGTTGTTATCATAATCAGGAGACTTTTTTTACTAATCTTGTCGAGACCGTAGCATTTGAATGAAACAAATTTGGACGATCGTTCCCTAGTAGCACACAACATTGACGTCTAAGGTGTATTTAGTGGAGTGCCCTTCATGGTCACATCTCGGTCGCCCTTATAATCCTCGCGAAAACATACCTTTACCGAAGAATAATCGGAAAACGGTACAGAAAGAGCGACGCCTGTTTCCGAATGTTCTCACGGAAACATTCCTTAGCCGAAGAATAGTCGGAAAACGGTACAGAAAGGGCGAGGAACCTGTTTCCGAATATTCTCACGGAAACATACCTTTACCGAAGAGTAGTCGGAAAACGGTACAGAAAGGGCGAGGAACCTGTTTCCGAATATTCTTGGGTGAAAAATATCATTAGGTTTAGTTCTATTTTGGTGACACTGACTTACACAGCGGGGCAAAGTGTTTTTTATCTTATGCGGCGCCAGTAAATGCGCGGCAGACCAAGAAGCGGCTCCCGCTGCCTCCATCCCCCTCGCTACCCAGTACCCACGCCGCGCGTGCCCTCGGGCACTTACCGAAGGGAAGGCAATCAGCTGTTAGTTTCCATTCCGGATGGCCGTTCACGGGCACCGCACACTGCTGCGTGCGGTGTGTGCGATGAGTCCAGCAGGCGTGGGGGTAGGGGATGGGTAGGCGGTTCTGACGTCACGGCTGCGTGCGGTGGACGGCTTCGACCGGCCACAGCGGTCGCTGTGTGCGTTGACGGAAGGCTGACGTAGGGACGCAGTGGGCGGAGCTTGGATTGGAGGCTGTGTGCGGTCCGACCGCACACAGGGCCCGTGAACAGCCCTCAGAGGTTCTCCTTCATCCATGTAAACATGTTATCGTCAGTGAAGCGGGACCGCCGCCGACCTGCCTCCAGGCGCCGCCGGAGGGGTGGGTGTGACGTCACAGCAGGGACAGCAGTTGTATGTACACAGCACAACGGACTTTGGCCAGTTAGCGTCCCCTTTACAGCAGGACGGACGTTGAAGGGAACGCTAACTGGTCGGGGACGGCGCTGAAGACCGGTCAGCCATCTGTACAGCGCTGCCAAGGCCTTGGTTTCTTGAAAAAAAAATTGTATCATATTTAAAAAGTTGAACTACATATATGAAATGCCGGGTGTGCTTCTGGATGGGAGCATATCGACACCTATTTTTTAAACCCCACATCTGCTCTCCCGTGAATTTCCGGGAGGCACGAAAGATCTCCTTTTAAAAGTGTATAATCGTCCGATCCTGATCAAATATGTGTGTTCGTAGACCTGTTCTGGTATTGCTTTATCTGCCAAGACAGACAAATATACAGATAAATATACACGTTTGGTGCATATTTGGTGCAGATTAGATGCACCTTTGGTCAAATTAGGTTCCGTTTGTCTCTTAGTAGCTATCATCTAGGGCTGCACTAATTGCTTATGCCCCTGCTTTGTCATATTATCAGAGAGTATCGTCGATTAAAGCACTGAAATAAATTCATAAAATAAAGATATTTGCTGTAAAAGAGATTAGGTGCAGATTTGGTCACATTAGGTGCACTCACCGGATAGCCCGTCGTGAACACGGCTAACGTCACACAAATGCGGCACGAGTGCCAATACGGATACGGTCGATTACACGCCTTTACACGCTTTACACGTCAATTACACGCTTTTCGTTCTTAAAATAATTAGTCGCAGTGCATGCATCCAGCATTCAAGGGTAAAATATTTTTACCCCGACCGCCTCAGGCGATTACGAGCTGTCACCCACCTGGCCGCAGCTGCCTCTCCGTTCTTAAATGTGTCTTGCGGTGCAGTATCACCCCTGGTACGGACGGGTAGTGTCATCTGGGGAGCGAGGTTAGTACTAGCATTCGTCACCTCAGCGACGAGGTGTCACTGCGGGCGGTGGCTCGTGCCTATACGGGCGCTGGGAAAGGCTGGCATGGGGCACGGACACGTCTTAACGTAACATAAGTAAGTCACAGTAATTGAAATAGGCCGGTGGCAATATTATCACACGAATGCAGCACGAACACGGATACGGCCGATAAGACGGCCGGCAGCCGCCGCCAAAATTCTTCAAGATAAGGTTGGGGCTGCTGTCGCATGGCTGTCAGCTGTTGTGCCAGGCGGTCGTGCTGACATGCCGGTGGGCGGTAGCGGTATTCCAAGATTCAATTATTTACCTGAATGCTTTGCTTTTAAAGGGGTTTAAATAATAGACGATTCCCGGCTTGTCTCGTGAGGTTGTTATCATAATCAGGAGACTTTTTCTACTAATCTTGTCGAGACCGTAGCATTTGAATGAAACAAATTCGGACGATCGTTCCCTAGTAGCACACAACGTTGACGTCTAAGGTGTATTTAGTGGAATGCCCTTCATGGTCACATCTCGGTCGCCCTTATAATCCTCGCGAAAACATACCTTTACCGAAGAATAATCGGAAAACGGTACAGAAAGAGCGAGGAGCCTGTTTCCGAATAATCTCACGAAAACATTCCTTAGCCGAAGAATAGTCGGAAAACGGTACAGAAAGGGCGAGGAACCTGTTTCCGAATATTCTCACGGAAACATACCTTTACCGAAGAGTAGTCGGAAAACGGTACAGAAAGGGCGAGGAACCTGTTTCCGAATATTCTTGGGTGAAAAATATCATTAGGTTTAGTTCTATTTTGGTGACACTCACTGACTTGCACAGCGGGGCAGAGTGGTTTTTTCTTATGCGGCGCCAGTGAATGCGCGGCAGACCAAGACGCGGCTCCCGCTGCCTCCATCCCCCTCGCTACCCACGCCGCGCGTGCCCTCGGGCACTTACCGAAGAGAAGGCAATCAGCTGTTAGTTTCCATTCCGGATGGCCGTTCACGGGCACCGCACACTGCTGCGTGCGGTGTGTGCGGTGAGTCCAGCAGGCGTGGGGGTAGGGGATGGGTAGGCGGTTCTGACGTCACGGCTGCGTGCGATGGACGGTTTCGACCGGCCACAGCGGTCGCTGTGTGCGTTGACGGAAGGCTGACGTAGGGACAAAGTGGGCGGAGCTTGGATTGGAGGCTGTGTGCGGTCCGACCGCACACAGGGCCCGTGAACAGCCCTCAGAGGTTCTCCTTCATCCATGTATTGACCTTTACAATAAGCAAAGGTCAAGCGGGACCGCCGCCGACCTGCCTCCAGGCGCCGCCGGAGGGGTGGGTGTGACGTCACAGCAGGGACAGCAGTTGTATGTACACAGCACAACGGACTTTGGCCAGTTAGCGTCCCCTTTACAGCAGGACGGACATTGAAGGGAACGCTAACTGGTCGGGGACGGCGCTGAAGACCGGTCAGCCATCTGTACAGCGCTGCCAAGGCCTTGGTTTCTTGAAAAAAATTTGTATCATATTTAAAAAGTTGAACTACATATATGAAATGCCGGGTGTGCTTCTGGATGGGAGCATATCGACACCTATTTTTTAAACCCCACATCTGCTCTCCCGTGAATTTCCGGGAGGCACGAAAGATCTCCTTTTAAAAGTGTCCAATCGTCCGATCCTGATCAAATATGTGTGTTCGTAGGCCTGTTCTGGTATTGCCTTATCTGCCAAGACAGACAAATATACAGATAAATATACACGTTTGGTGCATATTTGGTGCAGATTAGATGCAGATTTGGTCAAATTAGGTTCCGTGTGTCTCTTAGTAGCTATCATCTAGGGCTGCACTAATTGCTTATGCCCCTGCTTTGTCATATTATCAGAGAGTATCGTCGATTAAAGCACTGAAATAAATTCATAAAGGAAAGATATTTGCTGTAAAAGAGATTAGGTGCAGATTTGGTCACATTAGGTGCACTCGCCGGATAGCCCGTCGTGAAAACGGCTAACGTCACACAAATGCGGCACGAGTGCCAATACGGATACGGTCGATTACACGCCTTTACACGCTTTACACGTCAATTACACGCTTTTCGTTCTTAAAATAAAAAGTCGCAGTGCATGCATTCAGCATTCAAGGGTAAAATATTTTCACCCCGACCGCCTCAGGCGATTACGTGCTGTCATCCACCTGGCCGCAGCTGCCTCTCCGTTCTTAAATGTGTCTTGCGGTGCAGTATCACCCCTGGTACGGACGGGTAGTGTCATCTGGGGAGCGAGGTTAGTACTAGCATTCACCACCTCAGCGACGAGGTGTCACTGCGGGCGGTGGCTCGTGCCTATACGGGCGCTGGGAAAGGCTGGAATGGGGCACGGACACGTCTTAAAGGTAGTGTGCCACCTTTGAAAGATTTCCCATTTTATTTTTCCTAGGATAAGAAGCTTCTGTTTTTACCTAATATCGCAAAACAAATCAAAAATGGGCCTGGAATAGTGCCTTTTTCGCCTAAAAGTTTATCGGTTTTTAGATATGTATAACAACTGTAGTGGGCTCACCTACAAACAGGCGTCGGGCAACAATCGCGAATGCGGCGCACTTGTGACAATAAGCAAAGGTCATTACAGTGTTACGACCATACGACGTACGGGAATGAGTTATCAGCTGTCTAATCGTAGACAACACAATGTCGAGCCTTAAACTGTAAGCCCGTATTGGTATTCTTTCTTTTATTTGGCTGTCAAACATTATTTATGGTTTGAAATATGATTTTATGTGAAATAGGGGAGAGTGGGGTAAGATGCCCAGGGTGGGAAAGACGCCCCACCCCCCCCCCTAGCGGCGAAACAAAGAATCGGAACTGGAAATTAATGTTCTTAGCGTAAAGCGGAAGCCTGCCTTGTTAACTGCACAAAAAATTGCGAAGCTCAGTTGGGCAAAGGCTGGCTGATGATTGCATGCTTTTTATTTGCTGCTTTCAAAAAATATTTTGGTGTCAAAACATTGTAAATATCAAAGAAGTTAAATAATTTTTGCGTCCCTTGCTATAGTCGTGATACATTAGCATGCGTGTACTGTGTCCCAAACAGTTTGTTTCAGGGTGTAGTTTTATGGCTAACAAATTGTACTGATTTAATGTTACTTCGGTACCTTGGGGTAAGATGCCCCCTGTCCTGATGGGGAAAGACGCCCCCCTAAATCCGTAGGCTGTCCTTCAAACAGCCCGTCAAATCATTTATTACATACTTGTGATGTAGACAAAAGCCGATCTGGGACTATTGAGAGTCCAGTACGGTCGGGTGCTCCCCATGCCGGTCTCTCGGCCCACATAGCGACTTTTTGGGCGGCATCTGACTCTGAGAGCCCTCACGACGGCCTCTGTGGGCCCCATTATTGGCTCCAGGGCCCCTCACGACATCCTTTGAGGGCCCCCACGTTCGCCCCACGGGCCGCGCTGGCATCGGAGGTCCCCACGATGGGCTCGAGGGCCCTCAAGCATCATGAAGACCTATAAGAGCCCCGCAGTGATCTCCGAACGCCACTACGGAGGCTTGTTTGGCCGCGCTGGATTATGATGACCCTAACGATGACCTCTGAAGCCCCTTACGACTACTTTTGAGGGCACTTATGATGACGTTTGGTGTCTACTGCAGGCTCGAAGGGACTACTGATTCGTTCAGGCGATTCACGTGCCCATTTATGTCACTTATAGTGCAGGGGGCATCTTTCCCAACGTCAGGGGGCGTCTTTCTCACCCTGTGGGGTAAGATGCCCCCTTTCACTTCTTCAGGAAAATGCTTAATAGCAAAAAAAGTTATAATATTTCAGGCACGAAAGTGTGATATTTTTGGAGAAAAATGACGTCGGCTTCCGTTGAAACTCCACGTTTTTGCTTTCCCATCGTCATTTTCGAATAATATATGACATAACAAAACCCTGGGCATCTTTCCCCACTCTCCCCTAATTGATATGAAAAAGCCGTCTCTTAAGTTATGACCCCATTTCACCACACGCAAGTGGCAGAAATGACAATGATCAGCTGACGCATTTTTCTTGGCCGAAGTCGGAGCGCGCAGCCCGACGCACCACCACCGCACCACAAAGTATGAGCAGAAGCCGCGCCCAAAGCCAGGGCCCCGGTAACGTGAGGTAGCCGAGTCGGGGCAGCGTGCGCTGACCCAAGCCGGGGCCGCAGCTTTGGGCGCGGTCTACCGCATCCCCGCGGGCAGCCCCGGGCTATCACATGACACCGGGAGGACGCGCGGCTCCGGCTTGGGTCAGCGCACGCTGCCCTGACTCGGCTACCTCACGTTACCGGGGCCCTGGCTTTGGGCGTGGTCTACCGCACCACCTAACAGGCGTGTTCGAAACCGCAGGAGCTGATGATGAACGGGTTTATCGAAACTTGATTGGATGAGCATATCGGTAATAGCGATTTCAGTGTGTGCATTTATTGTTCATAGTGGTGTGAAATGTGGTTGGGGTACGACCCAGGGGGCGACACGGCTATTCGCGCAATGTATTCAGTTATGGGCCGCGCGGGGCCTCGCGGTGACGCGGCTGGAGGCAACTGCTCAGCGCGTTAGGATACTTCTAGCGGGAACGTAGATTTAGATGCACGTTGCAGATTAGATGCACCTTTGGTCAAATTAGGTTCCGTTTGTCTCTTAGTAGCTATCATCTAGGGCTGCACTAATTGCTTATGCCCCTGCTTTGTCATATTATCAGAGAGTATCGTCGATTAAAGCACTGAAATAAATTCATAAAATAAAGATATTTGCTGTAAAAGAGATTAGGTGCAGATTTGGTCACATTAGGTGCACTCACCGGATAGCCCGTCGTGAACACGGCTAACGTCACACAAATGCGGCACGAGTGCCAATACGGATACGGTCGATTACACGCCTTTACACGCTTTACACGTCAATTACACGCTTTTCGTTCTTAAAATAAAAAGTCGCAGTGCATGCATCCAGCATTCAAGGGTAAAATATTTTTACCGCGACCGCCTCAGGCGATTACGAGCTGTCACCCACCTGGCCGCAGCTGCCTCTCCGTTCTTAAATGTGTCTTGCGGTGCAGTATCACCCCTGGTACGGACGGGTAGTGTCATCTGGGGAGCGAGGTTAGTACTAGCATTCGCCACCTCAGCGACGAGGTGTCACTGCGGGCGGTGGCTCGTGCCTATACGGGCGCTGGGAAAGGCTGGCATGGGGCACGGACACGTCTTAACGTAACATAAGTAAGTCACAGTAATTGAAATAGGCCGGTGGCAATATTATCACACGAATGCAGCACGAACACGGATACGGCCGATAAGACGGCCGGCAGCCGCCGCCAAAATTCTTCAAGATAAGGTTGGGGCTGCTGTCGCATGGCTGTCAGCTGTTGTGCCAGGCGGTCGTGCTGACATGCCGGTGGGCGGTAGCGGTATTCCAAGATTCAATTATTTACCTGAATGCTTTGCTTTTAAAGGGGTTTAAATAATAGACGATTCCCGGCTTGTCTCGTGAGGTTGTTGGGGCATTCCACGATAGATCGTACCAGGCCCGTCACCCTCATCTCTCAGATTTTAATGAAAATCGGTCCTAAGGGTAATCATAGGCCCCAAAGACGCCTGGCAAAATATCAGACTTCTCAGATCAAAACTTTTTGAGTTACATTGCATTACATTTTTTAAACTTCGGGTTGTAACGGTGAGTTTGATGGCCTATGACTCAAGAACGGGTTATGCAACCAACAAACGGGAAACAACACAAAGCTTGCGATGAACCAAAAATTGATATAACTTTTTAAAAATTCTAAAGAAAAATTTTGATTGTTGAACAAAAACCTTAATCTTTTTTCATTTGCCTCTAATGACTTTTGGGACCAAAATTTTTCACATTTTTATTTTTTCAAAATAAACTTCATGTCATTGCAAATCGACATGCAAAAGATTAGAAAGGTGTTCTTTCTATAAGTTCCTCATTTTCCCGCAAACAAAATGGGTTTCGGAGGGGTTGATACGACCCCAGCACGCCGTTTTGCTTCTAATAGAGGTAGAGCCTCGCGGAAAAAAACGAACGTGTGTGCCGTTACAAGTCGCAGCGATTGGTACCCAATTTTAAGGTCTCAGGTTAACCGGTAGCGTCTGAGGTCAGGTCAAGGGACTGAAGTTACGGGTTCGGTTTTTAGTAAATAACTTCGCAAAAAATGGCCGCAGAGCCGCGATTTTGGCATCATTGTGCTCGCCTAGCTCAGGTGCGTCGAATGGTATACTTTTTGTTAGGGTGAGGTCAACTTAAGTAGTTGACCTCGGGTCAAGGTCAGGTCAGAGCCCCTCAGGTCACGAAGCTGGGCAAAGGGTATCATATGGCATATCATTCGATTCGGAAGGTCTTCCCGAGTCCATTGGTGGCTTTCCCGACTCTCTAGCTCAATTTGATCGGGAGTTATTGACGAAAAACTCGTACGACCCTAGTGACGTCATAAATGACGTCACGCAAGGTTAACAATGCAAAGGTGAAGCATTGGACTTTGCAAGGAGTGCATGAAATCACGATACTCATGTACGTGAAAAAGTTTTAGATCATTATCGGCGCAAAAATAACAGATTTTATATTTCCCCATTGACTTATAACATTGATGTCACGTGACTCATGTGACCTTCAAAAATTCCCAGATATATAAGTTGTGAGACCTCTGGAGGACACCATGTATGCGTCCTGTAACTTTTATCGGACAGCTATGGTCATTGGCGTCCAAAACAATGTCAGAACCAAACAGCCTTTTTCACTCTCGCGCTTATAGGAAAGAGGGTTGGATGAACCCTCTTTTCATTTTTTCAGATGACTAAGACTTCAATTGAAATTTCAGTAACCCGTGATGTCACTAGGCAGCTTTACCGCGCCATTTGTAAGCTCCCCTCCCAAAATCACTATTCGAAACCGTTATCGTGACGTAAAATAAATACATTTATAGAAAGAACACCTTCCTAATTTTTTGCACACTTCTTAACAATGAGATAAATATCTTTTTAAAGAAATAAAAATTCTAAAAAAATTGGTCCCAAAGTCCAAAAAATACAAATGAAAGAAAACTCGATATGTCATATATCAAAAATAGCGTATTTTTCGAAATTTCAAAAATACATATTAATCTCTGTTTCATTGCAAGTTCAATGTTATCTAACATTTGGCATTTGAATAATCCGTCTTAGAGTTACAGCCCGCCAAACTTAGCGCTGCAAAGCAAGATCCAAAAAATGTTATACGCCATAACTCAAAAAATACTTATCTGATAAGCCTGAAATTGTTACAGGTAGATTCAGAGCCCCTGATTACCCCTGAGACCAATTTTCGTCAAATTCCGAGAGATGAGGGTGTCAAATTGGAAAAAAGTGGTACGATATATCGTGGAATGCCCCTGTTATCATAATCAGGAGACTTTTTCTACTAATCTTGTCGAGACCGTAGCATTTGAATGAAACAAATTCGGACGATCGTTCCCTAGTAGCACACAACGTTGACGTCTAAGGTGTATTTAGTGGAATGCCCTTCATGGTCACATCTCGGTCGCCCTTATAATCCTCGCGAAAACATACCTTTACCGAAGAATAATCGGAAAACGGTACAGAAAGAGCGAGGAGCCTGTTTCCGAATAATCTCACGAAAACATTCCTTAGCCGAAGAATAGTCGGAAAACGGTACAGAAAGGGCGAGGAACCTGTTTCCGAATATTCTCACGGAAACATACCTTTACCGAAGAGTAGTCGGAAAACGGTACAGAAAGGGCGAGGAACCTGTTTCCGAATATTCTTGGGTGAAAAATATCATTAGGTTTAGTTCTATTTTGGTGACACTCACTGACTTGCACAGCGGGGCAGAGTGGTTTTTTCTTATGCGGCGCCAGTGAATGCGCGGCAGACCAAGACGCGGCTCCCGCTGCCTCCATCCCCCTCGCTACCCACGCCGCGCGTGCCCTCGGGCACTTACCGAAGGGAAGGCAATCAGCTGTTAGTTTCCATTCCGGATGGCCGTTCACGGGCACCACACACTGCTGCGTGCGGTGTGTGCGGTGAGTCCAGCAGGCGTGGGGGTAGGGGATGGGTAGGCGGTTCTGACGTCACGGCTGCGTGCGATGGACGGTTTCGACCGGCCACAGCGGTCGCTGTGTGCGTTGACGGAAGGCTGACGTAGGGACAAAGTGGGCGGAGCTTGGATTGGAGGCTGTGTGCGGTCCGACCGCACACAGGGCCCGTGAACAGCCCTCAGAGGTTCTCCTTCATCCATGTATTGACCTTTACAATAAGCAAAGGTCAAGCGGGACCGCCGCCGACCTGCCTCCAGGCGCCGCCGGAGGGGTGGGTGTGACGTCACAGCAGGGACAGCAGTTGTATGTACACAGCACAACGGACTTTGGCCAGTTAGCGTCCCCTTTACAGCAGGACGGACATTGAAGGGAACGCTAACTGGTCGGGGACGGCGCTGAAGACCGGTCAGCCATCTGTACAGCGCTGCCAAGGCCTTGGTTTCTTGAAAAAAATTTGTATCATATTTAAAAAGTTGAACTACATATATGAAATGCCGGGTGTGCTTCTGGATGGGAGCATATCGACACCTATTTTTTAAACCCCACATCTGCTCTCCCGTGAATTTCCGGGAGGCACGAAAGATCTCCTTTTAAAAGTGTCCAATCGTCCGATCCTGATCAAATATGTGTGTTCGTAGGCCTGTTCTGGTATTGCCTTATCTGCCAAGACAGACAAATATACAGATAAATATACACGTTTGGTGCATATTTGGTGCAGATTAGATGCAGATTTGGTCAAATTAGGTTCCGTGTGTCTCTTAGTAGCTATCATCTAGGGCTGCACTAATTGCTTATGCCCCTGCTTTGTCATATTATCAGAGAGTATCGTCGATTAAAGCACTGAAATAAATTCATAAAGGAAAGATATTTGCTGTAAAAGAGATTAGGTGCAGATTTGGTCACATTAGGTGCACTCGCCGGATAGCCCGTCGTGAAAACGGCTAACGTCACACAAATGCGGCACGAGTGCCAATACGGATACGGTCGATTACACGCCTTTACACGCTTTACACGTCAATTACACGCTTTTCGTTCTTAAAATAAAAAGTCGCAGTGCATGCATTCAGCATTCAAGGGTAAAATATTTTCACCCCGACCGCCTCAGGCGATTACGTGCTGTCATCCACCTGGCCGCAGCTGCCTCTCCGTTCTTAAATGTGTCTTGCGGTGCAGTATCACCCCTGGTACGGACGGGTAGTGTCATCTGGGGAGCGAGGTTAGTACTAGCATTCGCCACCTCAGCGACGAGGTGTCACTGCGGGCGGTGGCTCGTGCCTATACGGGCGCTGGGAAAGGCTGGAATGGGGCACGGACACGTCTTAAAGGTAGTGTGCCACCTTTGAAAGATTTCCCATTTTATTTTTCCTAGGATAAGAAGCTTCTGTTTTTACCTAATATCGCAAAACAAATCAAAAATGGGCCTGGAATAGTGCCTTTTTCGCCTAAAAGTTTATCGGTTTTTAGATATGTATAACAACTGTAGTGGGCTCACCTACAAACAGGCGTCGGGCAACAATCGCGAATGCGGCGCACTTGTGACAATAAGCAAAGGTCATTACAGTGTTACGACCATACGACGTACGGGAATGAGTTATCAGCTGTCTAATCGTAGACAACACAATGTCGAGCCTTAAACTGTAAGCCCGTATTGGTATTCTTTCTTTTATTTGGCTGTCAAACATTATTTATGGTTTGAAATATGATTTTATGTAAAATAGGGGAGAGTGGGGTAAGATGCCCAGGGTGGGAAAGACGCCCCACCCCCCCCCCCTAGCGGCGAAACAAAGAATCGGAACTGGAAATGAATGTTCTTAGCGTAAAGCGGAAGCCTGCCTTGTTAACTGCACAAAAAATTGCGAAGCTCAGTTGGGCAAAGGCTGGCTGATGATTGCATGCTTTTTATTTGCTGCTTTCAAAAAATATTTTGGTGTCAAAACATTGTAAATATCAAAGAAGTTAAATAATTTTTGCGTCCCTTGCTATAGTCGTGATACATTAGCATGCGTGTACTGTGTCCCAAACAGTTTGTTTCAGGGTGTAGTTTTATGGCTAACAAATTGTACTGATTTAATGTTACTTCGGTACCTTGGGGTAAGATGCCCCCTGTCCTGATGGGGAAAGACGCCCCCCTAAATCCGTAGGCTGTCCTTCAAACAGCCCGTCAAATCATTTATTACAAACTTGTGATGTAGACAAAAGCCGATCTGGGACTATTGAGAGTCCAGTACGGTCGGGTGCTCCCCATGCCGGTCTCTCGGCCCACATAGCGACTTTTTGGGCGGCATCTGACTCTGAGAGCCCTCACGACGGCCTCTGTGGGCCCCATTATTGGCTCCAGGGCCCCTCACGACATCCTTTGAGGGCCCCCACGTTCGCCCCACGGGCCGCGCTGGCATCGGAGGTCCCCACGATGGGCTCGAGGGCCCTCAAGCATCATGAAGACCTATAAGAGCCCCGCAGTGATCTCCGAACGCCACTACGGAGGCTTGATTGGCCGCGCTGGATTATGATGACCCTAACGATGACCTCTGAAGCCCTTACGACTACTTTTGAGGGCACTTATGATGACGTTTGGTGTCTACTGCAGGCTCGAAGGGACTACTGATTCGTTCAGGCGATTCACGTGCCCATTTATGTCACTTATAGTGCAGGGGGCATCTTTCCCAACGTCAGGGGGCGTCTTTCTCACCCTGTGGGGTAAGATGCCCCCTTTCACTTCTTCAGGAAAATGCTTAATAGCAAAAAAAGTTATAATATTTCAGGCACGAAAGTGTGATATTTTTGGAGAAAAATGATGTCGGCTTCCGTTGAAACTCCACGTTTTTGCTTTCCCATCGTCATTTTCGAATAATATATGACATAACAAAACCCTGGGCATCTTTCCCCACTCTCCCCTAATTGATATGAAAAAGCCGTCTCTTAACCCGCGCCCTGCTGGGGGTCCTGGATTTCCACGCCCTGCTGGGGGGGGGGGTTTGAACACCCCCCCCCCTTGTAACTCGGCTCCTGGGCCACGTAGCGATACGCGGAAGGCGGCGTTCGAAAGAGCGTCAAAAATAATGACGAAATCACTTCGGTCAATTTTTTGGTCAGGTCAAAGGTCAGGTCACCAGAGGTCATTGAAGGCAAAATTTCGCCGATTTCCAGGTCGAATGTCGAAAATTTCCAAGAAGCCAACGCATAACTCGGGAAACAATAGAGCTACAGCGCCGCGGAAAAGCGCATTCGATAGCCCTACTAACGCCCTTTCTGAGTAATTCTCTCAGATTTGACCTAACGTCAACAGTTTTGCCTGCAGGGGGCAAAAACTGCAAAAATAGCCGATTTTTTCGAAAACAGTTTTTCTGCAATAACTTTTGACCCAAGCCTTGTACGAGCTTACTTTTACCGGCATCGTGTTCCTCTCGTCAAGACGCATCGAATGAACTATAACTTGACCTTGGAAGGTCAACTTGAAAATTTGACCTCAGGTCAAGGTCATGACCTGACCGGAAAGGGTCATGTTGCATATCAGTCGATCCGTATCGTCGAGCTGAACACATCTAAGGCGTTTGCATCGCTCTAGCATGCCTCTATCAAAAGTTATTTGCGAAAAACTGTTAGATACCATTCGTGACCTAAGATGACCTCAGGGCATAAACAAGGGTCACGGACACCATTTTCAAGTTCAGTGTGTCTAAACCACTTGTAATTCGGTGTTTGGGAGTGTTTATAAAAGAGGCGCATTTCAATTTTCTCCCATTGACTTATAATGGGGAGGTCGCAAAATTGACCTGACCTTAGGTCATCGATATCAAAATTCTGAGAAATACATTTTGTAGATGCTATTGCTCTTAGCAATCGCTGAAAGTTTCAAAGCGATCGGTCACTTGGTGTAGCTATGACAGACATTGAAAGTTTTTATGAGGTGAGGTCACTTTAAGTGACCTGGTGACCTGACCCTGAATGACCTTGGTCTGAAATTTTCACAACATGTGTAGAATTGATGTATGATAAGGTGTACCAAAAACGGCGGCGCTCCGCGCCGCCGTTTTTGAGATATTCGCGAAAAACCACAAGGGGGGTGTTCAAACACCCCCCCAGCAGGGCGCGGGTTAAGTTATGACCCCATTTCACCACACGCAAGTGGCAGAAATGACAATGATCAGCTGACGCATTTTTCTTGGCCGAAGTCAGAGCGCGCAGCCCGACGCACCACCACCGCACCACAAAGTATGAGCAGAAGCCGCGCCCAAAGCCAGGGCCCCGGTAACGTGAGGTAGCCGAGTCGGGGCAGCGTGCGCTGACCCAAGCCGGGGCCGCAGCTTTGGGCGCGGTCTACCGCATCCCCGCGGGCAGCCCCGGGCTATCACATGACACCGGGAGGACGCGCGGCTCCGGCTTGGGTCAGCGCACGCTGCCCTGACTCGGTTACCTCACGTTACCGGGGCCCTGGCTTTGGGCGTGGTCTACCGCACCACCTAACAGGCGTGTTCGAAACCGCAGGAGCTGATGATGAACGGGTTTATCGAAACTTGATTGGATGAGCATATCGGTAATAGCGATTTCAGTGTGTGCATTTATTGTTCATAGTGGTGTGAAATGTGGTTGGGGTACGACCCAGGGGGGCGACACGGCTATTCGCGCAATGTATTCAGTTATGGGCCGCGCGGGGCCTCGCGATGACGCGGCTGGAGGCGACTGCTCAGCGCGTTAGGATACTTCTAGCGGGAACGGGCGCTGAACGGTGTGCAATGAATAGGTTATGGGCGAGCAGGCAGAGATGAGGTATTGAATTTGAATTGACATCAGCAATCGGGTGGGGAAGGAGAACGTTTCTAATCGACCTTGGGATGGGGAAAGCCGAAAATGTCCGACGATCGGCTCAGAGCGCCGACAGGGCCGGGTGCCGTGCCATGTGTAGTATATTTAGGCGGGCAGACAGAGATGAGTTAATGGATTTAAATTCACCTTACCATCGTTTTCTGGTGGGGTTTGAAGGCGTTTTTAAGTAAAGCTCGGGGTGGGGCAACCCACTGGCGGATCCAGGGGAATGCATTTGGGGCAAATGTCTTCCCCACAACCGGGACAGCGCCCGAAATCGCTTTTCGAGAATAAATCTTCACAACTTTTCTGAGGAAATGTTGGTGAATCACACTGCACAGTGCACAGCAGTGCGCAAGGAATCGAAATCCGAGATTTAAAAGAAAAATTAATTCGGAGAAACCTTTTCGGGGTAAGCCCCCGCAGTGTCCAAGACCGCTTCCTGGATCCGCTAGTAGTGAATAAGTCACAGTCGATACCGAGCTTCGGCGGGACCAGGCACTGTATGCGTTGTAGGTACCTTAAATGAAAAGGTGGACAGACACCCTGCTGCTATACCCGTGGTTCTGTGAGTGAAGCACTGAAGCATCACGGAATCCCACAGGACCTGCGAGTCGACGAGGTGGCCGCTTTGGCCGCCGGGTACTGCAGCTCCCTGGAGTTGCCTGGGACCGATGGCAAAACAATCTTGGGTAAAACAAGAGCTCCGGCGGTGCCCCTATGGGCACCGCCGTCAGGTAATTAGTGAATTACCGTAAGGTATAGATCATATCCTCAATGATCTCCATTACGATTTTATATTCCTAAACAATATGACAGACAGATTATGCTTGCCTACGTTCAGGCATTACCTCTGATGGTTATACGCCCAGTACAACATGTGTTGTCTGTCAAACAACAATCGTCGACGGGATTCCTTCTCAGTTATCATCTCGTAAACCATTGGTTGTCAATTCACCCACCCCGTTTCACTAAAAATAGACGGTCAGATTCGGCCAGGGTCCTTACGACCCCTCTAGATTCGCCAGAGGCGGGATCGGGTCGCCGTTATTGCACCCGTCTTGGTGTCTTTAGATACATAGGTAGACAGCTTCGACCAGGGACGTCGGACGGGGTGATCGTTCTACGAATGTACGCACCATCCAGGCCAAGGATGCATCGAGGTTTACAAGAATGCAGTCTGTAGATCAATCAACATAGCATTGGTGGTATGCAACCACATTAAAATATCTCCCCGGCTCCCGCAACGTCCCAACGCCCCTCCGTTATGCATTCGCCCGATGTGTCCGCCGAGCCGGCTTGCCTCCAATGACGTCATCGGCCGGCCGGCAGCGTTCAAGGTCAGACGGCTGGTGTCCTTACCTGGAGTTCTATAGCCTTGGTACGACCGACAACCCGTCGGGGCGAATTTCGCACTGGGGTACTCAAAATTTGAAGAATTTAAGACGTTTCCATGAGTTTTGAAGGTATGGATAAGTTCTAAAAATCCGGTTCTCCTTATCTGGGCCATTAACTCCATACGGTCCAAGAAAGCTGGCACACTACCTTTAACGTAACATAAGTAAGTCACAGCAATTGAAATAGGCCGGTGGCAATATTATCACACGAATGCAGCACGAACACGGATACGGCCGATTAGACGGCCGGCAGCCGCCGCCAATATTCTTCAAGATAAGGTTGGGGCTGCTGTCGCGTGGCAGTCAGCTGTTGTGCCAGGCGGTCGTGCTGACATGCCGGTGGGCGGTAGCGGTATTCCAGGATTCCATTATTTACCTAAATGCTTTGCTTTTAAAGGGGTTTAAATAATAGACGATTCCCAGCTTGTCTCGTGAGGTTGTTATCATAATCAGGATACTTTTTTACTAATCTTGCCGAGACCATAACATTTGAATGAAACAAATTCGGACGATCTTTCCCTAGTAGCACACAACATTGACGTCTAAGGTGTATTTAGTGGAATGCCCTTCATGGTCACATCTCGGTCGCCCTTATAATCCTCGCGAAAACATACCTTTACCGAAGAATAATCGGAAAACGGTACAGAAAGAGCGAGGAGCCTGTTTCCGAATAATCTTACGGAAACATTCCTTCACCGAAGAATAGTCGGAAAACGGTACAGAAAGGGCGAGGAACCTGTTTCCGAATATTCTCACGGATCTTCACTGTCTTTACCGAAGAGTAGGCGGCAAACGGTACAGAAAGGGCGAGGAACCGGTTTCCGAATATTCTTGGGTGATAAATATCATTAGGTTTAGTTCTATTTAGGTTAGGTTAGGTAAGGTTAGGTTAGGTTAGGTTAGGTTAGGTTAGGTTAGGTTAGGTTAGGTTAGGTTAGGTTAGGTTAGGTTAGGTTAGGTTAGGTTAGGTTAGGTTAGGTTAGGTTAGGTTAGGTTAGGTTAGGTTAGGTTAGGTTAGGTTAGGTTAGGTTAGGTAGGTTAGGTTAGGTTAGGTTAGGGGTTGGGTTGGGTTGGGTTAGGTTAGGTTAGGTTAGGTTAGGTTAGGTTAGGTTAGGTAGGTTAGGTTAGGTTAGGTTAGGGGTTGGGTTGGGTTGGGTTGGGTTAGGTTAGGTTAGGTTAGGTTAGGTTAGGTTAGGTAGGTTAGGTAAGGTTTGGTTAGGGGTTGGGTTGGGTTGGGTTGGGTTAGGTTAGGTTAGGTTAGGTAAGGTTAGGTTAGGTTAGGTTAGGTTAGGTTAGGTTAGGTTGGGTTAGGTTGGGTTAGGTTGGGTTAGGTTGGGTTAGGTTATGTTAGGTTAGGTTAGGTTAGGTTAGGTTAGGTTAGGTTAGGTTAGGTTTGGTTAGGTTAGGTTAGGTTAGGTTAGGTTAGGTTAGGTTAGGTTAGGTTAGGTTAGGTTAGGTTAGGTTAGGTTAGGTTAGGTTAATCTAACCTAACCTAACCTAACCTAACCTAACCTAACCTAACCTAACCTAACTTAACCTAGCCTAACCTAACCTTACCTAACCTAACCTAACCTAACCTAACCTAACCTAACCTAACCTACCCTAACCTAACCTAACCTAACCTAACCTAACCTAACCTAAACCTAACCTAACCTAACCTAACCTAACCTAACCTAACCTAACCTAACCTAACCTAACCTAACCTAACCTAACCTAACCTAACCTAACCTAACCTAACCTACCCTAACCTAACCTAACCTAACCTAACCTAACCTAACCTAACCTCACCTCACCTCACCTCACCTAACCTTACCTAACCTAACCTAACCTAACCTTAGCTAACCTAACCTAACCTAACCTAACCTAACCTAACCTAACCTAACCTAACCTAACCTAACCTAACCTAACCTAACCTAACCTAACCTAACCTAACCTAACCTAACCTAACCTAACCTAACCTAACCTAACCTAACCTAACCTAACCTAACCTAACCTAACCTTAACCTAACCTAACCTAACCTAACCTAACCTAACCCAACCCAACCCAACCCAACCCCTAACCTAACCTAACCTAACCTAACCTACCTAACCTAACCTAACCTAACCTAACCTAACCTAACCTAACCTAACCTAACCTAACCTAACCTAACCTAACCTAACCTAACCTAACCTAACCTAGCCTAGCCTAACCTAACCTAACCTAACCTACCCTAACCTAACCTAACCTAACCTAACCTAACCTAACCTAACCTAACCTAACCTAACCTAACCTAACCTAACCTAACCTAACCTAACCTAACCTAACCTAACCTAACCTAACCTAACATACCCATTTGTGCTCATTGTTCCAGATTTTGTCCTGATAGTTCCAGGGGGATGGAAAAATCAGGACATGACTTTGAACCTTCCTGAAAAGGGTTTAAAAGGTCGTTTCAAGGGTTTTTCTTTTTTCGAAGGGTAGCCCATCAATTCTCTTTCGAAATGGGTTTTCCTTAACCTTGTATCTCTTTCCGTTCAAAAGATATAGCCTTTTAAGTTTTTCGCGTTTTGGGCATTTTTGTCCAAATTTTGATTTATCCTAAATTCGTTAAAATTTTTCCTAAGGGGTTGGTTTTTTGGTTTCCCAGTATCTGTTTATCCTCCTTAAAACACTACTGTCGGATTTTTCCTACCTCGGCTTTTAATTTTTTGCTTAAATCCACGAAGACGGGGTCTGCCTTTACATATCCTCATAGGTAGGTATGTGTGGATTCTACAGACGCTTTGTTCCAAATTTTGCAAGGATAGCCAAACCATTGACAGAGCTAACAAAGAAAAATCGTCGTTTTTATTGGGATGATGCATGTCAATCTTCCTTTAAAACTCTTCGTACAGCTCTGACGGTTGCGCCAATTTTAGCGTATCCAAACGTAGACAAGCCGTACAAGCAGAGCCTATTTTAAGGGAATTTGACTGGGGGGGGGCAACCTGGAAAATTGTCTTTAATAATCCATTAAAGGAAACAGTCCACTTTCCTCAAATCAGTATTTTGCTATTAATTTATGATTTTTTATGCTAAAAATAATCATGAAATAAAATAAAACCTTTTCGTAAAAACAATTATTTTCTATATTTTAATATAGGACGAACTATATTCTATGTAAAATAATGTTTGACGCGGAAGCTTATTACGCATTGACCAATCATATTGCGTAGCTCAAACCTACGCATACTGCATTGGCTGTAAGCAGCACGCTGATTGGCTGACGATGACGTGGCTGCATTCCTGTGCAAGGCACGCATTCCTCTACAAGGCACTCTTTTCGGAACGAGAAATGGAATATCTTCGTCTAGGGTGATCGTTGAGCCGTAAAAGCTCCTGATTTGTGCTAGTCTCAGCTCAAGCTACGAAACTGCTATTCCAGCTCAAAACCCCATGTTAAAAGTGAACTATTTCCTTTAACCCTCGCCCGTAATGGTGTTTCCAGTAGCGAGCGTATAGGGGGGGGGGGGGGTCCGTTGGACCCTCCCCCTTGCCGTTTCGCCCCTGATCGAGCAAGAGCTTCGCGGAAAAAACGACCGTGTTGCCCGTGATGAAAGGAAGCCGATTATACCCAAATTTAAGGTCCTAGGTCATCGGTTGACCTTCCAGGTCAGGTCATTGGCCCAAAAGTCGGGAAAATCGGGACCTGTTAGAGCGTCGTAAAGAGTGGCTGCTATGGTTTTTCGGGGTGCTGATCACGAATATCATGTTAGTTATGATCATAGATGATGTCTTCATGCATTTAGGCCAGGTCAGGTCAGGTCAGGTCAACCAGTAAGGGTTTTGCCGGGTATTCGTAGTAGGTGGCAACCGCCTCTGACAGCTTCGTAACATGTTACGAAGGCACCAAAACTACTTCGTAAATGGTCAAATGGTTGCTTAATTCGAATTCAGCTCCAAAAACTAGCCTAGAAACATATAAAACTCGAAAATGTGAACCGAGGTCATCAAAGGTAAATGATCTGACCTGACCTTCCGGTGATCTTGACACCCACCCTAATGCATGGGAGCAACATCATATCCCATGTTTGAACGTTTGAAACCACGAAAAGACTGCAAACGCGCGGCTAATGCGAGGCGACATACGCCGAATCGCGACCTCGGCCAAACATGGTGCCATGGTGCTAGGCCGCCGGTGCATCTGAAAGAACTGTGGTGCCCCTGACAAGCCTGAAGTTCCAACGACAGGCCCGTGGTGCCCCTGACAGGCCCATGATGCCTTTGCGAGGCCGGTGGTGTCCACGTGAGGCCGGTGGTGCCCCTGGGCCCTGACAAGACTGTGGTGCTCCTGACAAGCCTGGAGTGTCCCCGACAGGCACGTGGTGCCACTAACAGGCCCAAGGTGTCCCAGTCCCTGCGAGGCCGGTGGTGTCCCTGCCAGGCATGTGGTGTCCATACTAGGCCTCTGGTGCCCCTGACAGGTCCGTGGCGCCCTTGCTAGGCCTATGGTGCCTCTGGCAGGCCTATGGTGCCCCTGGCGGGCCTGTGGTGGTACCCCTGACAGGCCCAAGGTGGTGCCCCTGCGAGGCCGGTGGGGCCCCTGGCAGGTCTGTGGTGCCCCTGGCAGACCTATGGTGCTCTTGCTAGGTTGATGGTGCTCCCAACAGGCCTGTGGTGCCCCTGACAGGCCGGTGGTGCCCCTGGCAGGCCTGTGGTGTCCCCGGGCCCCAAGACGGTGGGGGGTCATGACCCATATGACCCACCCTTAGATACACCACTGGTCATTACTTACAGACTGACTCATTTGACATCCATTGCCAAACAAGTCACAGTATGTAGTTACGTAGTATGTTTGTCACCCTGTTCCTTTATGCCCATTTTTATAGTGGGCAAATCTCGACGACTAGGGGGGCAATTCTGTTGAGTGCGGGGGCATTTGCCCCCCCAGTTAACATGTTAAAATAGGCCCTGCGTACAAGTTATATACTGACGCGTCACAAAACGCAATAGGTGCTGCGTTAGTCCAGGATAATGAATTGGGTGAAAGAGTCATCCAATATCTCTCTCATCAGCTGAGTGAAACACAGCAACGCTGGCCCATCATAGAAAAAGAGGCTTATGCGATACAGCATTCAGAAATTCCGTCCATATCTTTTAGGCTCCAAGTTTACAGTGATGACTGATCATAAGCCGTTAAAACACCTGTTTACTAGCGAAATGAGAAACGCCCGAGTGCAACGTTGGGCTATAATGCTTGAGGAGTATGGCTGTGATGTGGAGCACATCAGTGGAAGTAAGAACATCGTAGCAGATGCATTGTCGCGCCTTGACCCTATCGTCGCCGAGGATGGTGAATCAGTGACCAGTGAGTCATATTCGGGTCCCGCTAATTATGCGAGCCAGATCGTGGAAGGCGTAGGCAGACAGAGCACCGCTAGTAAGGTAAATGCAAGTGAAGAGATGCGTAGTGTGAATGTTATTGATTCCGATAGAGCGTCTGACGTTCAAGTAGAGACTGAAGTGAAAAGAAGTGAGTTACCTTAGGCTCCTCCCAAGGAAAAAATCAAAGAGTTTTTACAAGGACACCCCGACCTTGGCTTACTTCAGAGAGAGGATCCCGAGATCCAACAATTGATCAAAGTATTACAGGACCCAAATCATTCAAACCATGCTGTAGTGTCTCGTTATTATATTTTGGAAGACGGTCTACTATATCGAGTTTCTGATCCGTCCAAATACCCCTCATTTCCAGGTTTGCAGTTAGTTATTCCCAAGCCCCTACAGAATCTGATCATCGAAGAAATTCATTCAGGCTATTTTGGCGGACACTTAGGTATAGATAAAACGTACGACAAGATCCGTTCACGTTATTTTTGGTCCGGTTTATATCGAGACGTTGTTCAGTATTTAAAAACATGTGTCGCCTGCAATATGCGAAAGCTCAGACGCGAGCGACCCCCTCTGCAAGATATGCCAATCCCAAAATTTCCTTTCGAGCAGATCGCAGTAGATACGTCTGGTCCGTACCCTGAAAGTTTCCAAGGAAACCGGTACATTATTACTGTCATCGATTTATTTTCTGGATGGCCAGAGTCGTTCGCTACCTCATCAAAAAGTGCAGAAACGGTTGCCCAAATTTTATTAGAACATATCATCCCTCGCCATGCTTGTCCTAGGATTATGATTTCAGACAATGGTACAGAGTTTTGTAACGCCGTCATAGACCAAATTACAACTTTTAGCAACATTAAACATATCCGAACCTCCGTTTACCACCCGCAATCGAACGGCAAATGCGAAAGATATAATAGAGTTCAGAACGACATGTTAGCAAAGTTAGTGAGTACATCTCAACGTGACTGGGACACAAAGCTTCCTTCAATCTTGTCTGCTTATCGCACCGCAAAAAAACGAGACTACCAAGTACACCTTTTTGCGTTGTTCGATGGCCTATCAGCAAAACCCATTCGTCCGATCAGCACATAGGTGGCGCCAATGAGAGGCATTCCGGCAAAACCTTCAGCATATGGGCAAAACGGAATGCTGATCCCACTCCACAGTTCGTCAGTTGGTAAAACATTCGCTATTCGCCATAACTGATTGAATTCCGGCAAAACCTTTGACGATTTGGATAAATGCTTCGTCATTCAGTAACAACCCTTCGTCGTTCGCCAAAACATCACCATGCTAATTTCGGCATTCATCATAACATTTCGTCAAAACTAAAAACAGATCGCCCCTTTACAGAGAAGTATAAATATGACTGCACGTTTATACAGTGCAGTGCGAGGCATATGTAGGTGGCGAAACTCGTAGGTCATTTATCCACATAAGAATCGGTAGCTGTTCATGAGCGCCATAGGTACAATGCACAAGGACGTAGCTGACACGATATCGACTGGTTGAACAATGAACAGGCAACAGAGCGTTTGATATAAGTCCACCCCGCCTCAAACAAAGGTGTTGGGCGGTGGGCCGGCCGGGCCCGGCTCGCCATCTGTCAGCCGTTCCCCGTGAGTCCGGCCGGCGCGGCCGCCCGAGGCGTCGTCCCATGACATCGCTCGGACAGTGACGCGATGATGACGGCCGGCTTCGTAGTTTACATCGAAACGCTTAGGAGTCTGGCGTTCGACCGTCTACATGCCTACTCGATATTGCGCCGGTAGTCTCCTCGTAGCTATCGTATACTGCCTTTTTTCGGAATCTAATGGTTGATTAGTTAATTGGTCAGAGGCCAATTAATGCAAATTGCGCTGGAACATGTCGCAAGCCTCATCCATGAATGTGTGATAAACGTTCAACATCTAATATGGCTAGATAAGCACTACTTCATTGACATTTTGATAATTGACAAAAGTTTTACATCAACAGTCATTGTTTACGCGCAGTACCGATGAATTTTGCACATCGATCAACCATTTTGTGAAATGTTGAAGTATTATCACAATCTGACAAAGTGTTTTGCCCGTGACGAACATTCCGCCCAATGACAATGAGTTATGCAGAATAGTTAAATGGAGTCCAGCCTGCTTTGCCGACCGTCAAACAGTGATGCACATCGCCGATGGGTAATGCTGAATGACGCTTGTCCAAACTGATGCCGAAGTGGTTATGACGATTGGCCATCGAACAACGCAAAAAGGTGTATTCCCCTTTCTTCCTTCTTTACGGTCGTGACCCTGTTTTACCACTCGATAGCATTTTATCTCCAAAATATCGTTACCAAGGTGAAGATTACGTACCTACCATGCTCGAAAACATGCATTCTGCCTACAGTCATGTGCGTCACAACCTAGTACAAAGTCATGAGAGAAACAAATTTTATTACGATCGTACCGCCAAGCCAACGAAAATCAAAGTCGGTGATATGGTTTACTTCAGAAACCCTACAGAGGCGACTCAAAATGCTTCCAAACTGTCGTGCCATTGGAAACCTTTTTACCGCGTTATCAAAGCCATCAACGACGTAACCTTTGTCATTAAGAACCAGCTGTCTGGCGATGTCAAAGTAGTGAACGTTCATAATTTGAGATTCGCTGATCCAGATACCCTTTGGGAAAATGTGACAGAAGAACCGCATCATATCAACAGCAAGTACGAAAGTAAACAAAAGTCGTTGATACCACTCCGCGTGCAACCACCCCGACGTGCTAAATTGTCCGCTGTAGACGATGATATACCCATGGATGATCTTCACCGAGAAACGGTAAGTGAACCTGCGACACAGCCATCCAAATTATTGCCCACCATTCCGGAAAGTCTTCCAGAGTTACCAGACACTGAAAGTGAAAACGAAAACGCCACTTCTGACGAGGATGAGTTACCTTTGTCAGTTCTCGCCAAAAAGCTAGCACAGGAACAAAAGTCTCAAAAAGAGAACTCCTCTTCTGATGAAGACGAGCTGCCTTTGTCGGTTCTCGCCAAAAATCTAGCCAAGGAAAAACAATATAAGCTTGACGTGATGCCGCACGTTCCTGTCAAGAGGCCTCGTGTTCTCTCTGAGTCACTGTCGTCCGATTCTGAAACTCAAGCCCCCCGTAGAAATTTTCTTGTCATGGGCAGTCAGACGTGGATTATGATATGGAACAGTCAGCCGGTGAATGTGTGCAAAGTGTGAGTGGTACTAACCCTACTAAAAACATGTTGTTAGCACGTAGTTTGGACATGATGCAGGAGCTTATGCATCAAATCGCAGCGCTACCTAACCGAGAGGACGCTGCCGCGCTACCGTCAAATGGCAGACGTGCCTGAGCGGTATGCTATGTACACTGACCAGGACGTCAGTTGTAACGTATGATTTGGACGGCTAGAATGCCGTAATGTGCCATTATTAGTACGCTGGCTAGTACGTCAGTTGTAACGGATGATCCGGACGGCTAGAATGCCGTAAAGTTCATTTTTGTATTGACGTGTTGCCTGTATGACAACAAAGTGACTAACCATATATGTACTAATTCATGAATTGTTGTGTGTTTGCAGATGTGGACGGATTGGTTTTATCCTTTTATCGTTCTAATATCTCAACAACCCGTCTATACTAATGTACTTTTCTATCACTTGACGATACAATGCCCTACTTCGACGCAGACATTGTGGACGTATGTGTCAAAGTTACCATACCGTGTTAACCCGGCAGTTGCTGGGGTATTTCGCCACCCACCGTTTGCTGGGGGGGGGGCGTTAAACGCCCCCACTGGCGGATCCAGACTTGCGTTTTTGGGGGGGGGGGGCAACTCATGCAGGAGCCAAACCTAGGGTACCCCCAAATCCTGTTTTCTCATCGGATTTAGGCCACTTATTTTTCGTCACAGCCCTGACACTATGAATATTTTTTTTTTAACTAAAAATAAAAATATATAAATGGTAGCCCACCCGACCCATGCCTTTATATTACTTTGTAAACACTTACTATTGCTTTTGTCGACCAGTTAACCCGCTTCGAGTCAGTGCTTGGGTCCCTTTGCGGGCCGGGAGGTGGTAAAACGGGAGGTGGTCTAACTCGGCTCCTGGGCCAGGCACTGATTGAACTGTGCTTCATTATCGCTTGGGGGAGGGGGCAAACGGGCCACTTTAGGCCTCTGGGAAGGGGGCATGGCCCTAAATGCCCCCTCCCTGGATCCGCCAGTGTAAGAGACCATTGGAGCTGCAGTTGAGTACCTCAGACGTCAGGGTACGTCCTCAGATGTATAGGACTCGCATGGAGACCTCTTATGCTATAGTGGACTGAAAGGACCCAAAGGAGCCTGTCTAGGGCTCCCGGAGATAGACGTGGGCCCTCAGGAGCCCGCCAGAGCCCCCAATGAGGGATAAGTTAGGGATACCAAGTGCCTGCATTTGCATATTGCATAAGCCATAACGCCATTACAAATCAATATAATATGTACCAGTGGCAGATCCAAGGGGGGCCACATGGGTCATGACACCCCTTGGTGCCCGGGGGCACCACAGGCCTGTCAGGGGCATCACCGGCCTAGCAGGGGCACTACCAGCCCGCCAGGGGCACTGGAACCGACCGAGCGTCTGTGTACTTCAGTGGCGACGAGGATGAGATCGTGGCTCGGTCTGATCAACTATTATGCAAAGTTCATACCGAACTTGGCGTCCGTACTCTCACCCCTGTACCGCTTACTGCGACGTGATGCACCGTGGGTGTGGTCTGAGACCGAGATGCGTGCTTTTCAGACAGCAAAAGAATTGCTGCTGAAACCGGCAGTATTGGCTCATTTTGACTCGTCCCTCCCCGTGGTCCTGACGTGCGACGCCAGCCCCGTGGGAATCGGGTGCATTCTGAGCCAGGTACACGGTGACGGCGAGAGACCGGTGGCATTTTACTCCCGATCTTTGAACAGTACAGAGGCTCGTTACTCACAGACGGACAGGGAGGGCCTGGCTGTGGTGAGCGGGGTCAAGAAATTTAATTATTTCTTGGCCGGTCGGTCATTCGTGATCCGCACGGACCATAAACCTCTGTTGGGACTGATTGGGGAACAGAAGTCGCTTCCGGTGATGGCATCGCCCCGTGTGATGCGATGGGCGATGCTTCTGGCGGGGTATGATTACCGGCTGCAGCACGTGGCGGGTAGTAAAATACCTCACTGTGACGCGCTGAGTCGGCTTCCCGTGCCGTGCCTGTCAGTAGAGTCTCCGTGTCCCGCTGAGTTCATAAACTTACTCGAGTTTCTCAACTCCTCGCCGGTCACCGCAGATCAGATCCGTCTTCGGACCGCCAGAGACCCGACGCTGTCCCAGGTGTATCAGTTTGTTCAGAACGGCTGGCCAGAGGTGGACGTAGAACAGGTTGAGCTCCGTCCGTATAAGGCGCGGTTAGGAGAACTTAGCCTGCAGGACGGGTGTGTGATGTGGGGGTCTAGGATCGTCATTCCGCGGCAGGGCCGGAAGGCGGTCTTGGAGTTGATACATGAGGGACATAATGGGGAGAGCAGGTCCAAATCATTCGCACGCATGTACGTTTGGTGGCCCGGGATGGATGGCGAGATCACGGATACGGTGCGTAAGTGTGTCGCGTGTCAGTTGCAGCGTAACCGAGAGCCTAGCTCGCCGCTGCACCCGTGGGCCTGGCCGGCTGCCCCGTGGGAGCGTGTTCACATGGATTTCTGTGGCCCCCTGAACGGACATATGTTTCTGGTAGTAGTCGATGCGTTCTCAAAGTGGATGGAAGTGTGTCCGCTGCGAGCGGCGACCACAGAGGCTACAGTAGAAGCGCTCCGTGTTCTATATGCCCGGTGGGGGTTGCCGAAAACCGTCGTGTCTGACAATGCTCAATGTTTTGTTAGCGCTGGTTTTAAAATGTTCTGTGAGGAGAATGGTGTTCGGCACATTACCACTCCGCCATACTCACCAAAGTCCAATGGCTTGGCCGAGAAGTCTGTTCAGACGTTTAAACACGGGTTTACTCGTCAGAAAACCGGTTCCGTTTTGTGTAAAGTGTCGCGTTTTTTGTTTAAATACCGTGCCACCCCGCATAGCACGACTATGCGATCCCCGTCTGAGCTGTTTCTCGGTCGGCAGTTCCGGACGCATCTGGATAGCCTGCGCCCGGACTTGCGTCGACGTGTGGAGCAACGTCAGTGCGCTCAGAAGAGCTCGGCGGACCGCGGGGCTAAGGAGCGCCACTGTGTGCCCGGTGATGCCGTGTACGTGTCGGCGGTGGACAGACTGAGCGGGGTGGAGGGAGTGCGTTGGCTGCCAGCGGTTGTGGTAAGCCGCAAGGAAACCGAAGTGGTCGTTTGTTTGGAGAGTGGGAATTTGTTGCGTAGACATGTAGATTGTGTGAGGATGCGCGTGACGAACGGGGCGGAAGGGTTTGATGATGTAGAGTTAGCACCCAGTGTTGTGCCGGCAGCTCCGCCCGCTGCAGTGCCATGTGATGTACCCGTCGGCGGCGACCGTCCAGGCCGGGCGCTCCGATCGAGCGACCAGCGCCGGGCGCCCAGGCGCTTAGGCTACGATAGAGATTTCGCCCAAATATCTGTGGTGGAGGGATGCGGTAGACCGCGCCCAAAGCCAGGGCCCGGGTAGCCGGGTCGGGGCAGCCTGCGCTGACCCAAGCCGGGGCCGCGCGTCTTCCCGGTGTCATGGATAGCCTGGGGCTGCGGTGACGTCAGCGCTCGGGCCGAGGACGGCCTGTGTGTCGGGAATAAACAGTCTGGAACCGACCGAGCGTCTGTGTACTTCAGGCACCACAGGCCTAACAAGGGCACCACGGGCCTGTGAGGGGCCCCACAGGCTAGGCTTGTCAGGGGCACCCCAGGTCTGTCAGGGACACCAGAGACCTGCCAGGGGCGCCGCCGGCCTTGCAGGGGCACCATGGGCCTGTCAGGGGCACCAGAGGCCTAGCAGGTGTACCACAGGCCTTACAGGGGCACCTTGGGCCTGTCAGGGGCACCACAGTCCTGTCAGGGCCCAGGGGCACCAGCGGCCTAGCAGGGGCACCACAGGCCTGCCAGGGGCACCACCGGTCTAGCAGGGGCACCACCGGCCTCGCAGGGGCACCTTGGGCCTGTCGGGGGCATCACGGGCCTGTTGGGGCACTTTAGGCTTGTCAGGGGCACCACAGTCCTGTCAGGTCCCAGGGGCATCAGCAGCCTAGCAGGGGCACTCTAGGCCCGCCAGAGGCACCACAGGCCTGCCAGGGTCCAGGGGCACCACAGACCTACCAAGGGCACCACGGGTCTGTCAGGGGCACCTCAGGCTCCCGTGCCCCCCCCCCCCCCTCCCCCCCCCGGATCCGCCAGTGATGCCACACCACGCGAAACACCGCCAACTCCCAGCTACCGCGCCATAAACACGTGCCAACAAGTCTTTTTTGAAGGTCGACTCCACTCGCGCAACTTTTGACTGACCCTCACTGCTACCATATTGCTTCCATATTATGCTGTGGAAAGCTTTACTTCACCAAGTGGCTAAAAACCTCCATCAAGGTATATTTTCTTAGCAATTTTTCTTACGTTTTTGGGGGGGGGGCCAAACAGGCCACTTTAGGCCTTTGGGGGGGGCCATGGCCCCCGTGCCCCCCCCCTGGATCCGCCAGTGAACGCCCCCAGCCGATAACTCGAGAACCAATAGGCGCAGCGAAACGCACGAGGCGGCAAACGAAAGAACGCGACGAGACGCTTCAGATGAGTGCTTTAAAGTTGAATTTTGAGGTCACAGGTCGGGTCAAGGTCAGGTCAAACACCTGAAATCGGGCTTTCAGTAGCATGGATTTCAGGACTTCGCAATGGGCGCCTCTCGTCATAAACTCTGTCAAAACGGTGCACAATCCATCATATAAGGCCTACAAGAGTGTCAGCTTCATGTAGGGGTCAGTCAAGCATAGGTCAGGGTCAAGGTCAGGTCAACCGGGTAAGCACATATCCCCGAAAATCAAAACTGATATTCGCAGCCTGTGACACATGTTTTATGGGTAATTTGGGGCGTAGAACACGATGGTGACATTCATTTTATCATATGTGTACGTGTTTGGCTCAAAAAGTTCAATTTAAGAAATGCATGTATCATGGTCGTGAAGAAGTCACGAGAAATTGCCAAGATTCAGTTCAAGATTTTGGAAAATGCGGAACGATAATCAATAATCGAAGATAGCCATCTGATTGTGCATGGTATTTGCAGTCTAATGGCGTTTACGGCATGTCTGTATGTCTATTCTGTGATTTTATATGATTTTTTGAACATATGCCGTTTTTGGTCGAAAACTCAGAAATCATGACGTCACTAAAACCTCGATATCCCAAAAATTTTCTGATCGATTTTTTTGAAACTTTGGCACAATAAACTTCAATCAATTCCCTACAGGTACCCAAAATTTGGCGCGCCTGCGGCGCGCCGTTTTTATGCTATGGCCCGGCGAAAAAAGTGGGGGCGTTTAACGCCCCCCCCCCAGCAACTCGCGGGTTAAAATGTTAAATTACCAAGTTTCTAGTCGTTTTTCCTAGCACCGACGACATCGGTGTATTGACCTGTTAAGTTACTTACGGAAATTAATATATTTAAATGTTAAATATGTTATTAAATAACGGTTAACTAAGTAGTTAACACTGATAAGTGAAGCATTGGTTGCGTTAGTGCTTCTAACCGTAAAGTACGCCCGATGTCTGACGTTCAGCCCCTCTGTCCGCCCCGATTTCTCATCCCCTGACATAAATCCTAACCCCGACTCGACTCATGACGACTCTGCACCGGACCAAACGACCGACACCAGCCCTGGAGGACACGACAAACACCTGACTTGGCTCCCCATCTGTCACCGCCCATGAGATACTGCCGCTCGTCTTCTTTGTCTCGGCAGAAACAAGAGACCAGCCTATCGAACCGAGAGATATGAAACCGGGCCCCGGAGGCCGCCAGACACCACAGAGGCTGACTGGCGCCGAGGTCGCAGCCGGTCATGGAGACAAAGACTGGATGACCTGCCAGGCTGCCGCCGGTCAACGGGTACCCCAGGTGACACCACACAGGCGCGGCGCATCAGCTGACGCTGCTGCTGTCGGGTGACAGACCTGACGTCGGCTGACCATACCTGACGTCGGCGACACAACGAAGCCGCCCGGACTCGGTGCTCTGCTGACCAACGGTAACGTCGTTCCGCCCGGCACTGGGTACACACTCGATGCCCTCCGGGTCTCGTGGTGCGCGGTGAGCACCAGAGCCGCCCACGGGACCCTACAGCCGGCGGAACGTCCTACATCAGCACCGTGTCACCGACACCTGTTCACCTGGACCCCATCGCCCCGGTGCCCCGGTACAGTATCAGTGGACTTTTAATGGTTCGATAGAGACTGAAAGTGTGAACACTGAGCAATGGTGTGGGTGACAGAGGCAGAAATGGGTGAGTGAGTCACATGAACTGCAACCAGAAGTGAACTTTGAACTGAACTGGTGGACTCTTATAAACAATAACTACTTCTTCAACTACGAGACTTTAATATCATCGCCCGTCTTTTCTGTTCTTATATATCGCTAGTGTTGTGTTATATTGTGTTATGTCGTGTTGTACTGTGATGTGTTGTGGTATGCGTGTGGTGTTGTATTATGTGTTGTGGTGTTGTGAATGATATGACTAACTTGTGTTGTACGTCATATCCTTTCCCATAAAGTAATTGAAGTTGAAATTATGATTTATTTGAATCAAATTTCAAAAGGACCTCGCAGTTGTGATGTAACGAAGTAACTTCCCTGTCCTCTCAATTAGCCTCCTTGCCGACCGCCCCGCTTTAATTCCTAATATGGTAATCCTTTCATGATTGGCCCCGAGATATGACGTACATGTATGACGTGTAGCATTGTGTGCCGGCCAAGCCGTGGCCGGGCCGGAGCGGGCAGAGCCCCCGGCATTCGACTGTCGGGCCTGGTCACTTGCGGCCACACTTTTACTAACCTCTTTTGGCTAAAGGCAATAAAAGCCAGAAGGAACATCTTCTTTTAAAACACAACGCGAGAATTCAGGTTATATTTCTTTTTTACTATCACGAGCGCAAGGTTACACGGTCTCCACCTTGACCCTCTTAGCGTCCCAGAGTCGGTACTGGTAGAGGTGCGCGTTCTCTGCCGAGACGTCCCGCAGGTAAACGAGCAGGTTCTGTAGGCCGACCAGCGTCTCAGCTGGCACCTGAGAAGGTCAGGGGAGGGTAGGGGAGGTCAGTGGTGTACTGATGTCTGACATAGACCAGCGGACAGGGGGAGGGGAGAGGGAGAGGAGTCTGGTGGCGCAGTAGGACCGTTCCGCGCTTGAAAGTGGACACATCTGAGGACCGTTCCGCGCGCGCTGACACTGCCTCTAGAACCGTTCTGCGAGCAGTCAGACATGCAGACCGGATTGATGTTTTGAAACTTTGACATAATAAACTTTAATTAATTCGACACAGGTAGCCTAACCGCATGTGTTTTTTTATGTCGCGGACAAAAAAGTGGGGATTGTTAGGGTTAAGCAGGGAGTCACCGATGTTAGATCCCTCTCTGGGTCCTTTCATAGGTCACGGTCCTGACCCGAGATAGCTGAGCTGTGTCGCAGCCCTGACCTCAGACAGCTGAGCTGTGCACGCCGTCGGCTCGGCCGTCAGTCGCCACAGCCGCTGACGCCAGTGTCCAAACAGCTCCAAACAATATCCGGCCGTGTATAGCAGGATAAGCCATCAGAGGCGGGAGTGATCAATGGAGGGACGCGAAACACTAACGCCAAGGGGATGACAACTGCTGAGGAATAAAGAAACTACATGCAGGTACACTGGGAACACGTCATGCTGGAGTTGACGTGTTCCCAGCCCGTCCTGTACCATGCAGCCCGTTCCGGTGATCACTCCCGCAGGGCCGGATATTGTTGGGAGCTGTTTGGACACTGGCGTCAGCGGCTGTGGCGACTGACGGCCGAGCCGACGGCGTGCACAGCTCAGCTGTCTGAGGTCAGGGCTGCGACAGAGCTCAGCCATCTCGGGTCAGGACCGTGACCCCCTATGAAAAGACCCAGAGAGGGATCTAACATCGGTGACTCCCTGCTTAACCCTAACAATCCCTACTTTTTTCTCCGCGCTATAAAAAAAACACATGCGAGTTATAAAAAAACACATCCCTATCAACCAGTCCCAAACAGTGTACCAAATTTGAGCGCAATCGGCGTGGCAGTTCAGAGTTCAAGATAAATGAGCAACCCTAAATAGCTACTGCAGCAGAATAACGAACACTCTTGGCCCTTCACGTCGCACGTGTCACGACGCTCACCATGATACATCAGTTGTAGTCAATAACTCACCAAGATACATCAGTTGTAGTCAATAACGAGATGGAAGGGATAGGATTACGCGCAACAAAGAGTAACGCAGGTCAATCAGCCCAGCGGTTGCTGACTTACAAGCCTATTAAAAACGTTACAGGAATACGCTTCGCTAGCTCAATCGTAATAGAGTAGAGTCATTACATATATGCAATTGCTACTATTTCCTGGTTTTCTTTATAGGCCAAGTCTTGGTAACTGATAACTCTGCTGCCCTGTAATGGGTCCGGCCCGCTGTGGCGAGTGAACCCACTCGCCCTGACTGACTGGACCGCCAGCCGAGACGCTGCTGACTCTGATGGTGAATGGTGAGCGGAAGAGGAGAAAGTTTACGCCAAAGCTGAAGCAACTCTACATTGCTGTACAGCTAATACGCTTTTCACCTGGTGGCCAGTAGAGGAACTAACAGTTACTACAACTGACCGTCAGAAGCACCCAACATACACCGTGCCGCTCCAAGTAACGTACCAGGATGTAGACCCCAGTCGGGAAGCGCTCCGGCGTCCGGCGGCCGCAGCTGGTCCAGCAGTGACAGCAGCCGGCCGGCGCTGCCCTCCGGCGCCGTCAGACAGGCGTTCACGGCCACCACCCTGACGGACAGACGTTACACGGTCAGCAGAGAGCCGACACTCGGTCAGCGGACAGTGGCGTTGGGTCACCGGATAGCAGAGCATCGCCGCAGCACACACACCAGACAGGACTGTGCCGACAACGCAACCCCGTTGGAGTAACATGACCCTAATAAATGCACCGAAAATGCTCTGGTCTATCTCCATTATTTATAATAATAAAAAAATGAAAGAATAACTGAGATGAGGGAAAGGAGTGAGGCGTCTGTTAGGGTCCCCGTGCAATACGCCCGGTGCGGTGACTGACCTCTGCGCCGCTAGCTGGAGAGCTGGTTCACCCGGCTGACGACCTTCTGTACCTCCTCGGCGGAGAGCGGGTGGCCGTTGGTGGCCCGCCGCAGCCCGTCCCGGTAGCCGGCCGCCCCATCCGGCGACACGCCCTGGGGAGTCATAGCAGAACACTCAGGCAGGTTCAGGTTTCAGTCCGACACACAGAACCGTCCGGCGACACGCCCTGGGGGCGACACATGGGCGCGCTCAGGGCTCAGGTACAGGTCTCGCGAGATTAAGCGGTAGGTTTTGCACTTTTACATTTCCGGTTATATCTCAGAAACTAATCGATCTACGATGAAGCCATTTTACACGATCATGGCCGGCTTGTTACCCAACAAGTCGATCGCATCTTCAACACTTAAAAGCTTAAGACGACGAAGATATAGCCTGAAGTACACTAAATTTTCTAGGTGCAAAACCTACCGCTAAAACCCGCGAGCCCTGTACCATGCACAAGGGCGCCGGGTGCAGTGTCTGTGTGTCCCTGACTGACCTGCAGCGGTGACGCTGTCACAGAAAGCACCTGTTCATTGCCCAATGGATCCAGCCCAGTTCCGGCCGGCCGAGTGCCCGCACGTACGCAGCCAGTGTTACGGTCTGTGTTCGATCTATGTTACAGTCTGTGTTCAATCTATTTTACGCCCTGTGTAACGACCTGCGTTACGGCTTGTCTTACGGTCTGTGTTACATACCCTGTTCTGGGCGGTCTCCACCTTGACCCTCTTAGCGTCCCAGAGTCGGTACTGGTAGACGTGCGCGTTCTCTGCCGAGACGTCCCGCAGGTAAACGAGCAGGTTCTGTAGGCCGACCAGCGTCTCAGCTGGCACCTGAGAAGGTCAGGGGAGGGTAGGGGAGGTCAGTGGTGTACTGATGTCTGACATAGACCAGCGGACAGGGGGGAGGGGAGAGGGAGAGGAGTCTGGTGGCGCAGTAGGACCGTTCCGCGCTTGAAAGTGGACACATCTGAGGACCGTTCCGCGCGCGCTGACACTGCCTCTAGAACCGTTCTGCGAGCAGTCAGACATGCAGACCGGATTGATGTTTTGAAACTTTGACATAATAAACTTTAATTAATTCGACACAGGTAGCCTAACCGCATGTGTTTTAATGTCGCGGACAAAAAAGTGGGGATTGTTAGGGTTAAGCAGGGAGTCACCGATGTTAGTTCCCTTTCTGGGTCCTTTCATAGGTCACGGTCCTGAGCCGAGATAGCTGAGCTGTGTCGCAGCCCTGACTTCAGACAGCTGAGCTGTGCACGCCGCGGCTCGGCCGGCAGTCGCCACAGCCGCTGACGCCAGTGTCCAAACAGCTCCAAACAATATCCGGCCCTGTATAGCAGGATAAGCCATCAGAGGCGGGAGTGATCAATGGAGGGACGCGAAACACTAACGCCAAGGGGATGACAACTGCTGAGGAATAAAGAAACTACATGCAGGTACACTGGGAACACGTCATGCTGGAGTTGACGTGTTCCCAGCCCGTTTTGTACCATGCAGCCCGTCCCGGTGATCACTCCCGCCTCTGATGGCTTATCCTGCTATACAGGGCCGGATATTGTTTGGAGCTGTTTGGACACTGGGGTCACTGGCTGTGGCGACTGACGGCCGAGCCGACGGCGTGCACAGCTCAGCTGTCTGAGGTCAGGGCTGCGACAGAGCTCAGCCATCTCGGGTCAGGACCGTGACCCCCTATGAAAAGACCCAGAGAGGGATCTAACATCGGTGACTCCCTGCTTAACCCTAACAATCCCTACTTTTTTCTCCGCGCTATAAAAAACACATGCGAGTTATAAAAAAACACATCCCTATCAACCAGTCCCAAACAGTGTACCAAATTTGAGCGCAATCGGCGTGGCAGTTCAGAGTTCAAGATATATGAGCAACCAAAATCGCTACTGCAGCAGAATAACGAACACTCTTGGCCCTTCACGTCGCACGTGTCACGACGCTCACCATGATACATCAGTTGTAGTCAATAACTCACCAAGATACATCAGTTGTAGTCAATAACGAGATGGAAGGGATAGGATTACGCGCAACAAAGAGTAACGCAGGTCAATCAGCCCAGCGGTTGCTGACTTACAAGCCTATTAAAAACGTTACAGGAATACGCTTCGCTAGCTCAATCGTAATAGAGTAGAGTCATTACATATATGCAATTGCTACTATTTCCTGGTTTTCTTTATAGGCCAAGTCTTGGTAACTGATAACTCTGCTGCCCTGTAATGGGTCCGGCCCGCTGTGGCGAGTGAACCCACTCGCCCTGACTGACTGGACCGCCAACCGAGACGCTGCTGACTCTGGTGGTGAATGGTGAGCGGAAGAGGAGAAAGTTTACGCCAAAGCTGAAGCAACTCTACATTGCTGTACAGCTAATACGCTTTTCACCTGGTGGCCAGTAGAGGAACTAACAGTTACTACAACTGACCGTCAGAAGCACCCAACACACACCGTGCCGCTCCCAGTAATGTACCAGGATGTAGACCCCAGTCGGGCAGCGCTCCGGCGTCCGGCGGCCGCAGCTGGTCCAGCAGTGACAGCAGCCGGCCGGCGCTGCCCTCCGGCGCCGTCAGACAGGCGTTCACGGCCACCACCCTGACGGACAGACGTTACACGGTCAGCAGAGAGCCGACACTCGGTCAGCGGACAGTGGCGTTGGGTCGCCGGATAGCAGAGCATCGCCGCAGCACACAGACCAGACAGGACTGTGCCGACAACGCAACCCCGTTGGAGTAACATGACCCTAATAAATGCGCCGAAAATGCTCTGGTCTATCTCCATTATTTATAATAATAAAAAAATGAAAGAACAACTGAGATGAGGGAAAGGAGTGAGGCGTCTGTTAGGGTCCCCGTGCAATACGCCCGGTGCGGTGACTGACCTCTGCGCCGCTAGCTGGAGAGCTGGTTCACCCGGCTGACGACCTTCTGTACCTCCTCGGCGGAGAGCGGGTGGCCGTTGGTGGCCCGCCGCAGCCCGGCCCGGTAGCCGGCCGCCCCATCCGGCGACACGCCCTGGGGAGTCATAGCATAACACTCAGGCAGGTTCAGGTTTCAGTCCGACACACAGAACCGTCCGGCGACACGCCCTGGGGGCGACACATGGGCGCGCTCAGGGCTCAGGTACAGGTCTCGCGAGATTAAGCGGTAGGTTTTGCACTTTTACATTTCCGGTTATATCTCAGAAACTAATCGATCTACGATGAAGCCATTTTACACGATCATGGCCGGCTTGTTACCCAACAAGTCGATCGCATCTTCAACACTTAAAAGCTTAAGACGACGAAGATATAACCTGAAGTACACTAAATTTTCTAGGTGCAAAACCTACCGCTAAAACCCGCGAGCCCTGTAAAATGCACAAGGGCGCCGGGTGCAGTGTCTGTGTGTCCCTCACTGACCTGCAGCGGTGACGCTGTCACAGAAAGCACCTGTTCATTGCCCAATGGATCCAGCCCAGTTCCGGCCGGCCGAGTGCCCGCACGTACGCAGCCAGTGTTACGGTCTGTGTTCGATCTATGTTACGGTCTGTGTTCAATCTATTTTACGCCCTGTATAACGACCTGCGTTACGGCTTGTGTTACGGTCTGTGTTACATACCCTGTTCTGGGCGGTCTCCACCTTGACCCTCTTAGCGTCCCAGAGTCGGTACTGGTAGACGTGCGCGTTCTCTGCCGAGACGTTCCGCAGGTGACCGAGCAGGTTCTGTAGGCCGACCAGCGTCTCAGCTGGCACCTGAGAAGGTCAGGGGAGGGTAGGGGAGGTCAGTGGTGTACTGGTGTCTGACATAGACCAGCGGACAGGGGGGAGGGGAGAGGGAGAGGAGTCTGGTGGCGCAGAAGGACCGTTCCGCGCTTGAAAGTGGACACATCTGAGGACCGTTCCGCGCGCGCTGACACTGCCTCTAGAACCGTTCTGCGAGCAGTCAGACATGTAGACCGGATTGATGTTTTGAAACTTTGACATAATAAACTTTAATTAATTCGACACAGGTAGCCTAACCGCATGTGTTTTTTTATATCGCGGACAAAAAAGTGGGGATTGTTAGGGTTAAGCAGGGAGTCACCGATGTTAGATCCCTCTCTGGGTCCTTTCATAGGTCACGGTCCTGACCCGAGATAGCTGAGCTGTGTCGCAGCCCTGACCTCAGACAGCTGAGCTGTGCACGCCGTCGGCTCGGCCGTCAGTCGCCACAGCCGCTGACGCCAGTGTCCAAACAGCTCCAAACAATATCCGGCCCTGTATAGCAGGATAAGCCATCAGAGGCAGGAGTGATCAATGGAGGGACGCGAAACACTAACGCCAAGGGGATGACAACTGCTGAGGAATAAAGAAACTACATGCAGGTACACTGGGAACACGTCATGCTGGAGTTGACGTGTTCCCAGCCCGTCCTGTACCATGCAGCTCGTTCCGGTGATGTGATCACTCCCGCAGGGCCGGATATTGTTGGGAGCTGTTTGGACACTGGCGTCAGCGGCTGTGGCGACTGACGGCCGAGCCGACGGCGTGCACAGCTCAGCTGTCTGAGGTCAGGGCTGCGACACAGCTCAGCTATCTCGGGTCAGGACCGTGACCCCCTATGAAAAGACCCAGAGAGGGATCTAACATCGGTGACTCCCTGCTTAACCCAAACAATCCCTACTTTTTTCTCTGCGCTATAAAAAAACACATGCGAGTTATAAAAAACACATCCCTATCAACCAGTCCCAAACAGTGTACCAAATTTGAGCGCAATCGGCGTGGCAGTTCAGGGTTCAAGATATATGAGCAACCCAAAATCGCTACTGCAGCAGAATAACGAACACTCTTGGCCCTTCACGTCGCACGTGTCACGACGCTCACCATGATACATCAGTTGTAGTCAATAACTCACCAAGATACATCAGTTGTAGTCAATAACGAGATGGAAGGGATAGGATTACGCGCAACAAAGAGTAACGCAGGTCAATCAGCCCAGCGGTTGCTGACTTACAAGCCTATTAAAAACGTTACAGGAATACGCTTCGCTAGCTCATACGTAATAGAGTAGAATCATTACATATATGCAATTGCTACTATTTCCTGGTTTTCTTTATAGGCCAAGACCTTACCTTACCTTATTGCCAAGGCTTTAACCAGTTACCTTACCAGTTACCTTATTGCCAAGGCTTTGTAACTGAAAACTCTGCTGCCCTGTAATGGGTCCGGCCCGCTGTGGCGAGTGAAGACACTCGCTCTGACTGACTGGACCGCCAGCCGAGACGCTGCTGACTCTGGTGGTGAATGGTGAGCGGAAGAGGAGAAAGTTTACGCCAAAGCTGAAGCAACTCTACATTGCTGTACAGCTAATACGCTTTTCACCTGGTGGCCAGTAGAGGAACTAACAGTTACTACAACTGACCGTCAGAAGCACCCAACACACACCGTGCCGCTCCCAGTAACATACCAGGATGTAGACCCCAGTCGGGCAGCGCTCCGGCGTCCGGCAGCCGCAGCTGGTCCAGCAGTGACAGCAGCCGGCCGGCGCTGCCCTCCGGCGCCGTCCGACAGGCGTTCACGGCCACCACCCTGACGGACAGACGTTACACGGTCAGCAAAGAGCCGACACTCGGTCAGCGGACAGTGGCGTTGGGTCACCGGATGGCAGAGCATCGCCGCAGCACACAGACCAGACAGGACTGTGCCGACAACGCAACCCCGTTGGAGTAACATGACCCTAATAAATGCACCGAAAATGCTCTGGTCTATCTCCATTATTTATAATAATAAAAAAATGAAAGAACAACTGAGATGAGGGAAAGGAGTGAGGCGTCTGTTAGGGTCCCCGTGCAATACGCCCGGTGCGGTGACTGACCTCTGCGCCGCTAGCTGGAGAGCTGGTTCACCCGGCTGACGACCTTCTGTACCTCCTCGGCGGAGAGCGGGTGGCCGTTGGTGGTCCGCCGCAGCCCGTCCGGTAGCCGGCCGCCCCATCCGGCGACACGCCCTGGGGAGTCATAGCATAACTCTCAGGCAGGTTCAGGTTTCAGTCCGACACACAGAACCGTCCGGCGACACGCCCTGGGGGCGACACATGGGCGCGCTCAGGGCTCAGGTACAGGTCTCGCGAGATTAAGCGGTAGGTTTTGCACTTTTACATTTCCGGTTATATCTCAGAAACTAATTGATCTACGATGAAGCCATTTTACACGATCATGGCCGGCTTGTTACCCAACAAGTCGATCGCATCTTCAACACTTAAAAGCTTAAGACGACGAAGATATAACCTGAAGTACACTAAATTTTCTAGGTGCAAAACCTACCGCTCAAACCCGCGAGCCCTGTACCATGCACAAGGGCGCCGGGTGCAGTGTCTGTGTGTCCCTGACTGACCTGCAGCGGCGATGCTGTCACAGAAAGCACCTGTTCATTGCCCAATGGATCCAGCCCAGTTCAGGAGGGAAGAGTGCCCGCACGTACGCAGCCAGTGTTACGGTCTGTGTTCGATCTATGTTACGGTCTGTGTTCAATCTATTTTACGCCCTGTGTAACGACCTGCGTTACGGCTTGTGTTACGGTCTGTGTTACATACCCTGTTCTGGGCGGTCTCCACCTTGACCCTCTTAGCGTCCCAGAGTCGGTATTGGTAGACGTGCGCGTTCTCTGCCGAGACGTCCCGCAGGTGAACGAGCAGGTTCTGTAGGCCGACCAGCGTCTCAGCTGGCACCTGAGAAGGTCAGGAGAGGGTAGGGGAGGTCAATGGTGTACTGGTGTCTGACATAGACCAGCGGACAGGGGGAGGGGAGAGGGAGAGGAGTCTGGTGGCGCAGAAGGACCGTTCCGCGCTTGAAAGTGGACATATCTGAGGACCGTTCCACGCGCGCTGACACTGCCTCTAGAACCGTTCTGCGAGCAGTCAGACATGCAGACCGGATTGATGTTTTGAAACTTTGACATAATAAACTTTAATTAAATCGACACAGGTACTCTAACCGCATGTGTTTTTTATATCGCGGACAAAAAAGTGGGGATTGTTAGGGTTAAGCAGGGAGTCACCGATGTTAGATCCCTCTCTGGGTCCTTTCATAGGTCACGGTCCTGACCCGAGATAGCTGAGCTGTGTCGCAGCCCTGACCTCAGACAGCTGAGCTGTGCACGCCGTCGGCTCGGCCGTCGGTCGCCACAGCCGCTGACGCCAGTGTCCAAACAGCTCCAAACAATATCCGGCCCTGTATAGCAGGATAAGCCATCAGAGGCGGGAGTGATCAATGGAGGGACGCGAAACACTAACGCCAAGGGGATGACAACTGCTGAGGAATAAAGAAACTACATGCAGGTACACTGGGAACACGTCATGCTGGAGTTGACGTGTTCCCAGCCCGTCCTGTACCATGCAGCCCGTTCCGGTGATCACTCCCGCAGGGCCGGATATTGTTGGGAGCTGTTTGGACACTGGCGTCAGCGGCTGTGGCGACTGACGGCCGAGCCGACGGCGTGCACAGATCAGCTGTCTGAGGTCAGGGCTGCGACACAGCTCAGCTATCTCGGGTCAGGACCGTGACCCCCTATGAAATGACCCAGAGAGGGATCTAACATCGGTGAGTCCCTGCTTAACCCTAACAATCCCTACTTTGTTCTCCGCGCTATAAAAAATCACATGCGAGTTATAAAAAACACATCCCTATCAACCAGTCCCAAACAGTGTACCAAATTTGAGCGCAATCGGCGTGGCAGTTCAGGGTTCAAGATATATGAGCAACCCAAAATCGCTACTGCAGCAGAATAACGAACACTCTTGGCCCTTCACGTCGCACGTGTCACGACGCTCACCATGATACATCAGTTGTAGTCAATAACTCACCAAGATACATCAGTTGTAGTCAATAACGAGATGGAAGGGATAGGATTACGTGCAACAAAGAGTAACGCAGGTCAATCAGCCCAGCGGTTGCTGACTTACAAGCCTATTAAAAACGTTACAGGAATACGCTTCGCTAGCTCAAACGTAATAGAGTAGAATCATTACATATATGCAATTGCTACTATTTCCTGGTTTTCTTTATAGGCCAAGGCTTGGTAACTGATAACTCTGCTGCCCTGTAATGGGTCCGGCCCGCTGTGGCGAGTGAAGACACTCGCTCTGACTGACTGGACCGCCAGCCGAGACGCTGCTGACTCTGGTGGTGAATGGTGAGCGGAAGAGGAGAAAGTTTACGCCAAAGCTGAAGCAACTCTACATTGCTGTACAGCTAATACGCTTTTCACCTGGTGGCCAGTAGAGGAACTAACAGTTACTACAACTGACCGTCAGAAGCACCCAACACACACCGTGCCGCTCCCAGTAACATACCAGGATGAAACCCCAGTCGGGCAGCGCTCCGGCGTCCGGCAGCCGCAGCTGGTCCAGCAGTGACAGCAGCCGGCCGGCGCTGCCCTCCGGCGCCGACCGACAGGCGTTCACGGCCACCACCCTGACGGACAGACGTTACACGGTCAGCAGAGAGCCGACACTCGGTCAGCGGACAGTGGCGTTGGGTCACCGGATGGCAGAGCATCGCCGCAGCACACAGACCAGACAGGACTGTGCCGACAACGCAACCCCGTTGGAGTAACATGACCCTAATAAATGCACCGAAAATGCTCTGGTCTGTCTCCATTACTTATAATAATAAAAAAATGAAAGAACAACTGAGATGAGGGAAAGGAGTGAGGCGTCTGTTAGGGTCCCCGTGCAATACGCCCGGTGCGGTGACTGACCTCTGCGCCGCTAGCTGGAGAGCTGGTTAACCCGGCTGACGACCTTCTGTACCTCCTCGGCGGAGAGCGGGTGGCCGTTAATGGCCCGCCGCAGCCCGTCCAGGTAGCCGGCCGCCCCATCCGGCGGAACGCCCTGGGGAGTCATAGCATAACACTCAGGCAGGTTCAGGTTTCAGTCCGACACACAGAACCGTCCGGCGACACGCCCTGGGGGCGACACATGGGCGCGCTCAGGGCTCAGGTACAGGTCTCGCGAGATTAAGCGGTAGGTTTTGCACTTTTACATTTCCGGTTATATCTCAGAAACTAATCGATCTACGATGAAGCCATTTTACACGATCATGGCCGGCTTGTTACCCAACAAGTCGATCGCATCTTTAACACTTAAAAGCTTAAGACGACGAAGATATAACCTGAAGTACACTAAATTTTCTAGGTGCAAAACCTACCGCTAAAACCCGCGAGCCCTGTAAAATGCACAAGGGCGCCGGGTGCAGTGTCTGTGTGTCCCTGACTGACCTGCAGCGGTGACGCTGTCACAGAAAGCACCTGTTCATTGCCCAATGGATCCAGCCCAGTTCCGGCCGGCCGAGTGCCCGCACGTACGCAGCCAGTGTTACGGTCTGTGTTCGATCTATGTTACGGTCTGTGTTCAATCTATTTTGCGCCCTGTATAACGACCTGCGTTACGGCTTGTGTTACGGTCTGTGTTACATACCCTGTTCTGGGCGGTCTCCACCTTGACCCTCTTAGCGTTCCAGAGTCGGTACTGGTAGACGTGCGCGTTCTCTGCCGAGACGTTCCGCAGGTGAACGAGCAGGTTCTGTAGGCCGACCAGCGTCTCAGCTGGCACCTGAGAAGGTCAGGGGAGGGTAGGGGAGGTCAGTGGTGTACTGGTGTCTGACATAGACCAGCGGACAGGGGGAGGGGAGAGGGAGAGGAGTCTGGTGGCGCAGAAGGACCGTTCCGCGCTTGAAAGTGGACATATCTGAGGACCGTTCCACGCGCGCTGACACTGCCTCTAGAACTGTTCTGCGAGCAGTCAGACATGCAGACCGGATTGATGTTTTGAAACTTTGACATAATAAACTTTAATTAAATCAACACAGGTACTCTAACCGCATGTGTTTTTTATATCGCGGACAAAAAAGTGGGGATTGTTAGGGTTAAGCAGGGAGTCACCGATGTTAGATCCCTCTCTGGGTCCTTTCATAGGTCACGGTCCTGACCCGAGATAGCTGAGCTGTGTCGCAGCCCTGACCTCAGGGCTCAGACAGCTGAGCTGTGCACGCCGTCGGCTCGGCCGTCAGTCGCCACAGCCGCTGACGCCAGTGTCCAAACAGCTCCAAACAATATCCGGCCCTGTATAGCAGGATAAGCCATCAGAGGCGGGAGTGATCAATGGAGGGACGCGAAACACTAACGCCAAAGGGATGACAACTGCTGAGGAATAAAGAAACTACATGCAGGTACACTGGGAACACGTCATGCTGGAGTTGACGTGTTCCCAGCCCGTCCTGTACCATGCAGCCCGTTCCGGTGATCACTCCCGCAGGGCCGGATATTGTTGGGAGCTGTTTGGACACTGGCGTCAGCGGCTGTGGCGACTGACGGCCGAGCCGACGGCGTGCACAGCTCAGCTGTCTGAGGTCAGGGCTGCGACACAGCTCAGCTATCTCGGGTCAGGACCGTGACCCCCTATGAAAAGACCCAGAGAGGGATCTAACATCGGTGACTCCCTGCTTAACCCTAACAATCCCTAATTTTTTCTCCGCGCTATAAACAACACATGCGAGTTATAAAAAAAAAAAAACACATCCCTATCAACCAGTCCCAAACAGTGTACCAAATTTGAGCGCAATCGGCGTGGCAGTTCAGGGTTCAAGATATATGAGCAACCCAAAATCGCTACTGCAGCAGAATAACGAACACTCTTGGCCCTTCACGTCGCACGTGTCATGACGCCCACCATGATACATCAGTTGTAGTCAATAACTCACCAAGATACATCAGTTGTAGTCAATAACGAGATGGAAGGGATAGGATTAGCGCAACAAAGAGTAACGCATGTCAATTAGCCCAGCGGTTGCTGACTTACAAGCCTATTAAAAACGTTACAGGAATACGCTTCGCTAGCTCAATCGTAATAGAGTAGAATCATTCATATATGCAATTGCTACTATTTCCTGGTTTTCTTTATAGGCCAAGGCTTGGTAACTGATAACTCTGCTGCCCTGTAATGAGTCCGGCCCGCTGTCGCGAGTGAAGACACTCGCACTGACTGGACCGCCAGCCGAGACGCTGCTGACTCTGGTGGTGAATGGTGAGCGGAAGAGGAGAAAGTTTACGCCAAAGCTGAAGCAACTCTACATTGCTGTACAGTAGGTCTATTAAAAAAGTCCCCAGCACCAGTGGGCGCTGCCTCCGCTGAGCCGAACCCCCGTCTGCCTGTCCCATATCGCGCCGGGCTCAGGTCAGATAGGGTCAGCGGGACAGCTCGGTCCGGCCCGGGGGCGGTGGACGGGCGGCCGGTAACGCTTTCCGCCAGCCAGCTGTAGAATCCAACAAACGGGACGGCCGCCGCTCAGCGCAGCGAAACCGGTGTTGAAGAATGGCAGTAGATGTTCATAGCCACAATGATTATGAGAGTCATTGAGTCATTGTTAGCCCGTGCCCCACAGGAATGCCTATGCACGCCCTGTTGGAGGGAAAATGGGGATTGAGCATCATTCTTATAACTCAGCTTTGGGCATTTAAGTGGCATTCGAAGTAGCGTCAAAAGTAGCAAAAAGAAGAAGAAATACACTTCAGCCAATTTTAGATCGGGTCAGAGCCAGAGGTCATGTCACCAGAGGTCATCGGTGGTAAAATTTTGCTTGGACAGGGTGCGTTGCGCGCACCGGTGCATTGGGTTTCCAGTTTCCATGGAGACATCAACAGACTCGGGAGCTCGCAACGCTAGCGTGGAGCCGAATTCATATCAACCGCCGCAACAATGCAGCAGCGCAGCGCAGCGTGCTGCAACGCGGGGCCGTGAAACACCGCCCAGGGCTATCCATGTGTCAGGGCAATCCAACCCACGTGATGGGCTCGGCCCCGGCGGAGCATGAGGTCCAGGACTCCCGCCCAGGCCCCCTGTCTCCCCCTAATTCCTGTCATCCTTCCCACTCTGAAATCGACCGAGCCTAACCTAACACAACAATCAGCTCGTTTACCGCAATGTCTGAATAATATTGTCAGATTTAATAAAGGCGAACGGCTTAGCACGTAAATAACAGCAACTGCCACCATCGGTATTATGAGAAAACCAATTGCTTTTCCACAAACACTTAAAAGTTGTTAGGTTAAAACTTGCTTGAAATTAATTTTACCAGCCTCGTGTTCCTCTTATCAAACAACGCTTCGAATGAATCAAAAGTTGATCTTTAAAGGTCATTTGAAAAATGTGGCCTATGTTCAAAGACATGACCTGACCAGAAATGGTCATGATGCATAGCAGGATATTAGATTCGTATCGTGGAACTTTACAAACACCTTAGATGATTTCATAACTTAAGCATGTCTATCAAAAATAATTAAGACATGGCTCATATATAAGCTGGGTGTGTGATCATGCTTACTAGTATGTTTAACGCAACTGATAATGTTCTGTTGGCCACAATTTCTATATTTAATTTATTCTCCCGGATTTCATATTTTTATTAATGACACCTTGACGATGTCGAGGAAAAAACGCTTAGGAGATTTAACAGCCTGAGATACATTCAGTATAAGGAAGGGTCAAGGGTGCTAGATCCCTTCCGTCCTCGCTATCCTCAGGAAAAAACAATCCGCATCGCCCCTAGTCTTCATGCTTCCCTCTCTGGACTGGAGGTCACCCCACCAGCCAACCTGTAGTTGATGTCGGATCCATTCCAGGACACATAATCCTCTTCGGGTGACCGTTTGGGAGACGGCTGGACCGTCCCGACAGGGCAATCGTCCCACGGGACAGTCTCGCTTCCGCAGGTCACTGTCGCTGGCTCGCACAACCCAATTACTACACCAGAGCATAGTTATGTCATAGCTCTGCAAGGGCCTTTTCAGACCGAAAGAGTGTTTATTATGCGTTCCGTCCAAAAAAAGTGCAGTTCAATTTTCTCCCATTGACTTGAGCGATCTCAAAATTGACCCGGCCTTTCTGTCAACAACGTCAAACTTGCAAAGTAAACGTTTCAAATACATATAGTGTTGCCCATTGAAATCGCTGAAAGTTCTAAAGCGATCGGTTAGTCGGTGTATTTAGATATGATGAGCACGGGAACTTTCCTTGAGGTAAGGTCACTTGACGTGACCTGGTGTTATGACCTTGAATTGAAAGACTTGGGCGGGAAAAATGGGTTATTTGAAATCTGAACATGCTAGATTTTAACAATAATTTCAAACACTATCCCGGCCAAATAGTGAGTGAGAAGGGAGCGATCCCCCAACCCCATGTTTAGCTCCTATAATTGAGCTAGCTGCTAGAGCCTCGAAGAAAAAAAAAAACGAGCGCTTGCTTCGTTACGTGACGCAGCGACTGGTACCCCATTTTAAAATATCAGTGACCTCTTAGGGCAGATCAAGGGCCCCAAGGCATTCGATCGGATTTTGGTAAATAACTTCGCAAAAATGGTTGCATTATCGTCATTTCGATACAATCGTGTTTTCTGTTCTCAGACGCGTCGATTTATATGCTTTTTTGTTTAGGTGAAGCAATTTAGAATGTTTACTGAGGTCAATGTCATGTTAGGGCAACACAGGTCACGAAGCTGTTGAAAGGAGGACATGTTGCATAACATTTGATTCGGCAAGTCTTGCAAAGTCCAAAGATGGCTGTCCCGACTGGCTAGCTCATTTTGATCGGGAGTTATTGACGAAGCACTCCTATCACCCTAGTGACGTCATAAATGACGTCACGCAAGGTGAACAATGCAAAAGTGAAGCATTAGACCTTGCCAAGAATGTATGAAGTCACGATTTGAAGTGCTTGAGGTGTAACTTTAGATCATTTCCGACGCCAAATTAACAGTTTCCATATTTCTCCATTATGCTTGACACTAAGTGCATTGCGGATTTGCATCATTTTATAACCGACAACCGTGCAGAGGTTTACTTAACCCGCGCCCCGTTGGGCTCTGCCGAGCAACGCGCCCGGTTGGGGGGGGGCCATTTTGGCCCCCCCCTAAGATCTCGAGAACCACGCAACATAGCGACAAGCGGTAAACGGCGTTGGATAGCCCCAACGGGGAACTACCTTGTGACCCAATTTTATTGACCTAGGTCAAACCGATGACGTCACAGGTCAGGTCAAAGGTCCAATTTTCACCGTTTACAGGCACTTCAAGAAATGCGTTGTAAAATCGAGTAAAATGCATTTCATTGAAAATCATCGATGGGGAAATGTTCTTCAAACACATATTTTGCTATTTGAGGTCACTGATACCAGGTCAGGTCACAGGGGTCAGGTCACGGGGGGTCACAATATCAAAGTGTCGTGTGATACATGTTTTATGGTCCATTTTACATGACAAATGCGATTATATGGGTCAGGCAGCCTTTGGGGCCAGCTTAGATCACGTTTTGGTCAAGGTCAGGTCAAGGTCAGGTCAAGGTCAGGTCAAATTAGGTCAAATTTCAAAGTTAATATTTTGCATAAAATGGGTATCGAATCGATGCAGCTCGTCACGGGGAGTTCAATGGTGGTCTTTGTTTTGCCGTACGTGGTCTAGAATTGCTAAAAATTGAGTTCAAAAATTTGACGTCATCATTTTTGAACAGTTTTTTTTCGCTATAACTTGGCCAAAAAACGAGATATCGATCTGAAATTTGGTATGTATATAGAAGAGCGCTGGGACTATCACATATATTCCGGTTTTTTCGAAATTCGGAAAAATTTTGGATTTTTTTAAAGTTTTTCTTAAAAAATCAATTTTTTGATTTTTTTTTGGTCAAAAACCAAAAATTTTGAAAATCCGAGATAACAGTTTTGTAGCGTCGCTTTTTGTCTACTAGACCATATAAAGAACTTTGAAATTGCTTGATAACTGTAGATTTGGTGAGCGTTTCAAGATTGCATGTTTTTTGCTCATTTTTGCTCGAACATGACCTCAGTTTGACCTCAATAACTCCTGACCTAAGGTGACCTAAGACTTGAAATTTGGTGTGAAGGTGTCAAATTGATGCCCGGGAAGGTACTGAAAATTTGGCGGCGCTGCGCGCCGCCGTTTTCTTGCTATTCAGGAAAAACCACAGGGGGGGCCAAAATGGCCCCCCCCAACGGGGCGAGGGTTAACCCTCGCCGGACCTATTGGTTTTCTACATACGCACCGGCCGAGGGGGGGGGGGGCGGGTACGACCCCACCCTCGCCGTTTCGCCCCAGGTGGAGCTAGCGCGTCGCAGAAAAAACGAGCGTGTGCGCCGTTACGAGACGCAGAGATTGGTACCCGATTTTAAGGTCCTAGGTCAACCGGTGACCTCTGAGGTCAGGTCAAGTGCCCCAAGGTACGGTTCAGTTTTTGGTGAATAACTTCGCAAAAACGGCCGCAGAGCCGCTATTTTGGCAGCATCGTGTTCGCCTTGCTCAGGCGCGTCGAATGCTATACTTTTTGTCCGGGTCAGGTTAACTTGGGGTGTTGACCTCAGGTCAAGGTCAGGTCAGCACCCTCAGGTCACGAAGTTGGTCGAAAGAGGTCATGTCGCATATCATTCGATTCGGCAGGTCTTCCTGAGTCCATTGGTGGCTTTCCCGACTCGCTAGCTCAATTTGATCAAGAGTTATTGACGAAAAACTAATATGACCTTGATGACGTCATAAATGACGTCACGCAAGGTCAACATTGCAAAAGTGACGCATCTAACCTTGCAAGGAGTGCATTAAATCACGATTCTGTGTGCTTGAGGTAGTTGGAGATCGTTCCCGGCGCCAGAATAGCAGTTTTCATTTTTCCCCTTTGACTTATAAATGGTGAGGTCACGAAAATGACCTGATCTCATATGACCTTTAGGAAAAATCCGAGATATACAAGTTGTGAGATTCATAATGGATACTAGATCCTGCAAGTTTCACTTCTCTGTGACATCTCCTCTAGCAGTGAGGGCGTTGCGAAGTTGCGACATCTGAAGACCGTGCAGAGGCCCACTTATGACGCCATAGGTCAGTGACCTGACCTGACCCAAAAATGCGTTTGGTGTCAAAAGATCCGGCTTGAATCAAAGGTCAGGTATGCAAAGTTTCAGCTTTCTATCGCCAGCGTGTTCGGAGCTATCGCGAAAAAAAACCTATTGGGGGCGGCACCGTCCCCCTCCCCTCGGCCGGCGAGGGTTAAGACGCCATGGTTAAGTGACCTGACCTGAAAACGTGGTTGATGTCAAATGATCCGGCGTGAATCAAATGCAAGGCATATGAAATGTCAGCCTTCTATCAACAGTGTGCTTTGAGCTACCGCAAAAAAATACATGGTGGCGGCATTCACCCCTTCTTCTCGGCCGGCGAGGGTTAAACCTCGCTTCGAATTATTGCAGATAATGATGCGACCGAAAACGAAGCATTTATCTGTGTCTAGAACGGCCGCTGACTTGTTGGACAAGACCCCCAATCTTGATTTGCTAGATGGGAATAAAATGCTGGGTATGTGATACATATATACCCCTCGATTTCCTCTCGCGCTATGTCTATTTTAATCATTACTGTCGCTTTTTTATCAGAAATGATGTCGCTGCTAAACGGATTGTTTTGTTTGTTTGCGTGCGTTGAATGGTCATTACGGATTATTGAAGGGTTATGATAAAATAGGAATGGGGCGAGGGAGGATATGCACTGCGTCTGCGGGTGTTTAATTTAGATCACAAAGGCATCATTTCCGGCATAGTGCAGTCACTATCTTCCCCCTCCTCTGCACTGCGGCATCTCTGCGCCCCTCACACGGCATCCTCACTCCACGGCCGGCCGCCGCCAACTGACCCACTCGCCGGGCGCCGCGACCTGACCCGTGTCGCTGCCGCGGCCTGCGCAATAGAGTCGGGGCTGGAATCCGGGGGTTCGGCCGGCCGGCCGCCTCTGGAGCGGGGGACTTTTTTTGTAGACCTACTGTACAGTCTGTCTTAAAAGTACCGCGCAAAGTGACGTTGGATCCATCGAGCCTGACTGAGCAAGGGCCTGCTAAATTTGGGTCACTGAAGCAACTAACATCCTTATCCATTCCCTAGGTCAATTGGTCGGTGACTTTTAAATTAAAACAGGCCCTTTCTCGGTCAGGCTTGATGGATCCACCGCCACTTTGCGCGGTACTTTTAAGACAGACTGTACAGCTAATACGCTTTTCACCTGGTGGCCAGTAGAGGAACTAACAGTTACTACAACTGACCGTCAGAAGCACCCAACACACACCGTGCCGTTCCCAGTAACATACCAGGATGTAGACCCCAGTCGGGCAGCGCTCCGGCGTCCGGTAGTCGCAACTGGTCCAGCAGTGACAGCAGCCGGCCGGCGCTGCCCTCCGGCGCCGTCCGACAGGCGTTCACGGCCACCACCCTGACGGACAGACGTTACACGGTCAGCAAAGAGCCGACACTCGGTCAGCGGACAGTGGCGTTGGGTCACCGGATGGCAGAGCATCGCCGCAGCACACAGACCAGACAGGACTGTGCCGACAACGCAACCCCATTGGAGTAACATGACCCTAATAAATGCACCGATAATGCTCTGGTCTATCTCCATTATTAATAATAATAAAAAAATGAAAGAACAACTGAGATGAGGGAAAGGAGTGAGGCGTCTGTTAGGGTCCCCGTGCAATACGCCCGGTGCGGTGACTGACCTCTGCGCCGCTAGCTGGAGAGCTGGTTCACCCGGCTGACGACCTTCTGTACCTCCTCGGCGGAGAGCGGGTGGCCGTTGGTGGCCCGCCGCAGCCCGTCCCGGTAGCCGGCCGCGCCATCCGGCGACACGCCCTGGGGAGTCATAGCATAACACTCAGGCAGGTTCAGGTTTCAGTCCGACACACAGAACCGTCCGGCGACACGCCCTGGGGGCGACACATGGGCGCGCTCAGGGCTCAGGTACAGGTCTCGCGAGATTAAGCGGTAGGTTTTGCACTTTTACATTTCCGGTTATATCTCAGAAACTTATCGATCTACGATGAAGCCATTTTACACGATCATGGCCGGCTTGTTACTTAACAAGTCGATCGCATCTTCAACACTTAAAAGCTTAAGACGACGAAGATATAACCTAAAGTACACTAAATTTTCTAGGTGCAAAACCTACCGCTAAAACCCGCGAGCCCTGTACCATGCACAAGGGCGCCGGGTGCAGTGTCTGTGTGTCCCTGACTGACCTGCAGCGGTGACGCTGTCACAGAAAGCACCTGTTCATTGCCCAATGGATCCAGCCCAGTTCCGGCCGGCCGAGTGCCCGCACGTACGCAGCCAGTGTTACGGTCTGTGTTCGATCTATGTTACGGTCTGTGTTCAATCTATTTTACGCCCTGTGTAACGACCTGCGTTATGGCTTGTGTTACGGTCTGTGTTACATACCCTGTTCTGGGCGGTCTCCACCTTGACCCTCTTAGCGTCCCAAAGTCGGTACTGGTAGACGTGCGCGTTCTCTGCCGAGACGTCCCGCAGGTGAACGAGCAGGTTCTGTAGGCCGACCAGCGTCTCAGCTGGCACCTGAGAAGGTCAGGAGAGGGTAGGGGAGGTCAGTGGTGTACTGGTGTCTGACATAGACCAGCGAACAGGGGGGAGGGGAGAGGGAGAGGAGTCTGGTGGCGCAGTAGGACCGTTCCGCGCTTGAAAGTGGACACATCTGAGGACCGTTCCGCGCGCGCTGACACTGCCTCTAGAACCGTTCTGCGAGCAGTCAGACATGCAGACCGGATTGATGTTTTGAAACTTTGACATAATAAACTTTAATTAATTCGACACAGGAAGCATAACCGCATGTGTTTTTTATATCGCGGACAAAAAAGTGGGGATTGTTAGGGTTCAGCAGGGAGTCACCGATGTTAGATCCCTCTCTGGGTCCTTTCATAGGTCACGGTCCTGACCCGAGATAGCTGAGCTGTGTCGCAGCCCTGACCTCAGGGCTCAGACAGCTGAGCTGTGCACGCCGTCGGCTCGGCCGTCAGTCGCCACAGCCGCTGACGCCAGTGTCCAAACAGCTCCAAACAATATCCGGCCCTGTATAGCAGGATAAGCCATCAGAGGCGGGAGTGATCAATGGAGGGACGCGAAACGCTAACGCCAGGGGGATGACAACTGCTGAGGAATAAAGAAACTACATGAGATGATGTTTTTCGTACTCCAGCGTAGTACGAAAAACATCATCTCACGCTCTCGGTCCCAGCGGATAATAACAACACCTAAGAAAGAAACTACATGCAGGTACACTGGGAACACGTCATGCTGGAGTTGACGTGTTCCCAGCCCGTCCTGTACCATGCAGCCCGTTCCGGTGATCACTCCCGCCTCTGATGGCTTATCCTGCTATACAGGGCCGGATATTGTTTGGAGCTGTTTGGACACTGGCGTCAGCGGCTGTGGCGACTGACGGCCGAGCCGACGGCGTGCACAGCTCAGCTGTCTGAGGTCAGGGCTGCGACACAGCTCAGCTATCTCCGGTCAGGACCGTGACCCCCTATGAAAAGACCCAGAGAGGGATCTAACATCGGTGACTCCCTGCTTAACCCTAACAATCCCTATCCCTCTCCGCGCTATAAAAAAACACATGCGAGTTATAAATAAACACATCCCTATCAACCAGTCCCAAACAGTGTACCAAATTTGAGCGCAATCGGCGTGGCAGTTCAGGGTTCAAGGTAAGTGAGCAACCCAAAATCGCTACTGCAGCAGAATAACGAACACTCTTGGCCCTTCACGTCGCACGTGTCACGACGCTCACCATGATACATCAGTTGTAGTCAATAACTCACCAAGATACATCAGTTGTAGTCAATAACGAGATGGAAGGGATAGGATTACGCGCAACAAAGAGTAACGCAGGTCAATCAGCCCAGCGGTTGCTGACTTACAAGCCTATTAAAAACGTTACAGGAATACGCTTCGCTAGCTCAATCGTAATAGAGTAGAATCATTACACATATGCAATTGCTACTATTTCCTGGTTTTCTTTATAGGCCAAGGCTTGGTAACTGATAACTCTGGTCTCTGCTGCCCTGTAATGGGTCCGGCCCGCTGTGGCGAGTGAAGACACTCGCCCTGACTGACTGGACCGCCAGCCGAGACGCTGCTGACTCTGGTGGTGAATGGTGAGCGGAAGAGGAGAAAGTTTACGCCAAAGCTGAAGCAACTCTACATTGCTGTACAGCTAATACGCTTTTCACCTGGTGGCCAGTAGAGGAACTAACAGTTAATACAACTGACCGTCAGAAGCACCCAACACACACCGTGCCGCTCCCAGTAACATACCAGGATGTGGTAAAGAGCAAGTAGCATACGAATATATTCAAGTAGCAATTACATATAAATACGCGGACCGGTTTCGTCTATGAAAGACTTCTTCAGCGCTTTTTCAAAAACGTATAACAAGAAAACTAGCACAGTGACAATCGTTTGAAATAAAATCGGATTCAGTTAGAAAATAACTAGGTGACCCGCGTGCTCCGCAACGCGAAAAGGGGGTATTTACGATCGGCGGCTGTTTGGTTGTTCTTGTCAAGTGTTGTCCATCTGGGCCCTGTTTCACCGCCCGACGCTGCGCGCGCTGTAGCGCGCTGGGAGCTGAGGCATGCCCCTGACGTCACTCGTATGACGTTACGTGCGATCCGTTAGCTTATGATAAATCGTGTTTCGAACAGAGACCTTGAAAAACTTGGTACCAACTGAACAGAAGTTTAAGTGCGAATACTGTTAGCGTGCGGATGGTGCTGGCGTTGCGGTGCTAGCGTTTTGCGATGACGTCATAGCGTAGCGTCAGAGGGAAGTTTGTTGATATTGCCATGGAAACCCAACGCACCGACGCGCGCAGCGCACTGCAGCGCTCCGCCGTGAAACAGGGCCCTGAACTTGACAGTCACGTGACCCATTTGACCTTCGGATCCAATTCTGGTAGTCAATTCTGGCGCTTTTGTTACCATAGCGAAAAATGTAACCCCGTGTTCACAGTTTTCCTGACGACGAAGATTCTGCGTAATCTGGCCAATGGCGTTCGAGAACCGCGGCCAAGCCCCGCTGATCTTGAACGTGATTGGTCGGACGACGTATAGAATCTTCGTCGTCACGGGAGACTGTGAACACGGGGTAAACCAAGGGGTAAACAATCTGTGCGTGGAATGGGGATTAGCAGCGATGCCATTCCTTGGGATTTGTCCCAAGATCTTGGGATTTGAACATTAACATTGGGATCTTGTGATTTGCACTGCATATCTTGGGATCTGGCAGAAGCTGATTTCACTTTGTCTTCTCATGCTGTCGAATGCTTTTTCCTTCGTCGATAATAGATTTACGTGGGGTGAATGAAAAGTTTTGAGCCTAACACAGTTACAGGTGACGCAGGTTAATGAAAATTTGGTCACACATTTTGCAACTATTTTTAGGTGTGTACACCAAGTTTTGAAGTACTAGTCCTTTTCGTTTCGTTTTTAGAGCCCGTTAAAGTGAAGAAGATTACGCGTTCGGTGAAAAGGGAGAAAATCGAGAATTGAACTTTTATAAAGTATTGCGATTTCAAAGCCATGCCTTCATCTGAAATTAAAAAGGACCTGAAATTAAACTTATTGGTTGTGGCCCATCATATGTCACTGTTAAGGTTTGAGCTGCTAATTTCAAGCAGGGCAGGAACAGCGTCCAAAATGAACAAATATCAAAAACGCCGTAGAATGTGACAAAATCCGAAAACATTGACCCTGCTCTAGGGGTGTGGATGCTGGATCCAAGACTGTGAGCTCATCAGATAGCGGTAAGAATGGACATCTCCCAGGAGCAAGCTAGCGACATTCTTACCAATGGGCATGACATGAGAAAGGTCTCTGCTCATTGGGCCTCTCGGCTTTTTGCTGCAGAGCACGACGAGAGATGTGTAATGACATTTGGAGCTAGTTGAAGCAGATTCTGAGAATTCAAAGTCACTTTTCGCTACCGATGATTAACTGTGGGTGTTTCACTTCAATCCAGCACTGGAAGAACAGTGGAGTCAGTGAAAGAACGTCTCTACTCTAATCTGAAAAATTAAATGTCAGAGTCACAACAAGGAGGAAAGTGTTCCGTAATTCGGAAAATAAATGAGATGTCTTGCAAGTGTACTTTTTTCAAAGGTTCTTACTGTAATTGGGCATTACTAGGATGAACCACTGATACACCTTTGTTAGAAAATCAGGAAGATCAGAAGGGCAATCCTGACAAAATTGGTCGTGTTTCACCAGGACAATAAATCAGGGTATTTTTCACTGGTTGCAATGTAAACAATGAATTACTGAGCCTTCCAAAGTATCCCAAATTTAATCTTTTAAACAGCATTGACATCCTTAGGGTGTCTATTTCTGTGTAAGCTTAAAGAAAAAACTGACTGGATGACGCTTCACAAAAAATAATGACGTCATTGACACCGCGAGCACTTACCCAAAATAGCATGATTCAAGGCGCTATAAAAGTGAGGAAAAAAGTGCTAGGACTTCACAATTTTGTGTCCATTCATATCAATAGTGGCAAAATGTATGACCAAAGTTTCATTAATCTGCGTCACCTGTAACTATGTTAGGCTCAAAACTTTTCATTCACCCTACGTAGGATGGATTTGCACTACGGACGGTTAATCAAACATATTGAAGTAACGGACGAAGCTTGCGATGTTTCTAGCCGGCATTATCTTCCCGAGATCGCAGGATTATTTTTGTACCATTACTTGTTATGGTTATAGTAGCAGCTTTCAGTCGCTGTTCGCAACTGGCGCTCATTTGTTTAATTTCCAACTACCGATCAACGGGGATGGGTGGTTTGGCGGCATGATGGACGACGGTGAAAACAGGGCGCGTGGGGCGATTTGATCAAGGTTCGTGAAATTTACACGTGACGTTTAGCATGTAGATTGTAGAAGGCACACGAAGGGGGAGAAGCTACAAATGTCACGTGACTAATATGCCCTCCGGCGCCCTGTTTCACCGGCGTCCATGATGTTGGGTGGCTATGAAAAGCTTTTACAAACATTATGCCTAAAAAGCATTTCAGAAAGCGGCTCCCGCACAAAGCGTTTCATTTTACGGTTTTGCTCTATGGAGGCTTATCCGTTGACCGCGAACCAAAATAAGGGCAATTTGTCTTTGACCTCGGAAAAGTGTCTGGTCACCTGACCTCTGGGCTCTGCTGGACCAAAAATAATCAAAGCGTAACATTGCGACCTTCACAACACTGCTGACGTCAGCGGCGTATTTAGAAAATCGCGAAGGGGGGGGCCAAGGGTTTGGAGGGCGCCACCTCACCCAAGGAGGGCGCCATACGGTCGCGAGATAAAAAATCACTCAACGGGGGGGGGGGGGGGGGGGGGGTTGGGAGGCGTTTTTTACCATGCCACCAGTTTTTTTTTTTGCGTAACCTCGTATAGGTCGTGCTGCATTGATTTTGCATCGTGTGTATTCTTTATACTCCAGGTCACAAAAGGTCGAGTGGTCTTGAAATGCTGCGCCGAAGGCGCGCGAAATTTTTGAAAACAACCTTTTCCTCCGCTTTTTAGGCACGCCTTTTATACGATCACTGTTCAAAGCTCCTCTCGCTCTTTTACCAAATTTGAAGGTATAAAAAATACCTAAGGTTTGGTCGGGCCGCTGCCACACAAACTGTATAGAAAGCTTGGCTCATGGGTGTCGATGTATAAAAGTTTATTAGCGGTGGCATATCTACGCACCAGATCACCGTATCGGATTGATACCGGAGCGCGAGATGCGTAAACATCATCCAAATTACCTCAGACCAGCCTTCATAGCCTTCTCACAGGTGCATACAGTGTACCCACATAACCAGTTTCAATCACCGAAACTTCAGATGCCTGCTGTTGCGGCCGAACCTGTTGACAATACTTAATCGTAATACATATAGATGCCATGATGCACGTAAAGTAGGATCAATCCGTTAAGACCAAAGACGTGTTTTATGCATCGTAGAGCGTAGATAGTTTTGGTAGGTATAGGTACTTCATTCATTGTGCTGAATGCACGTTCATTTGTGGCAGTTTTCACAGGCAAGACATCAACTATGTGCAATAGAACGACTAAGTTGAAGAACATGCCAAAGGAGTAAATAAATGATAGGAGGGCAGCGATCAACGGATGTTGCCAATAGGTAGAAGGGCTGCGATCCACAGGAGGACGCTAATAGGTAGAAGAGCCCCGATCAACATCCCGAGTTTCGACAGTAGGGCACCGATAGGCAGGAAGTTGGCGAGCAGCAGGACGGCGCAAATGGATAGAAGGGCAGCGATCAACAGGAGGGCACCAATAGGTAGGAGGGCCCCGATCAACAATCAACAGGAGGGCGCCACCAGGTAAGAGGGTGGCGAGGAACAGGAGAGCACCAATAGGAGGGTGGCGATCAACAAGAGGTCGCCAATAGGTGGGAGGGCGGTCATCAACTGCAAGTCGCCAATGAGCGGAAGGGTGACGATTAAAATGGGGGTGGCAATGGTGAGGAGGGCGCCTTTGCTCAAGAGGATGACACCAACAGGAGGGCGTCTGTGCGGAGGGCGCTGGTCAACAGGAAGGTGCCAGTAGATAGGAGGGCGGTGATCAATAGGAGGGTGCCAGTGGTTAGGAGGGCGGCGATCAACACGAGGGCGCCAATAGGAGGAGGGCCCCGATTAGCATTCAACAGGAAGGACTAGGGAACCAATAGGTAGGAGGGCGGCACTGAACAAGAGGGTGCCAAAAGGGAGAAAGGCGGCCTTCAAAATTTCACATGAGGGCGCAATAGGTAGAAGAGCGCCAATAATTATGAGGACGCCGATCAGCAGAAGGGCGGCAATGTGTAGCAGGGTGGCGACCTACAGGAGGGCGCCTTCGGGTGAGAGGGCGCTTATTTACAGGACAGCGGCTTACATAGGCGACCACCGTTACGCTTAGAGAGCTACAGCCTACAAATGTGGTTGGAGGGCGCCCGAGGGAGCCCTCCAACCGTATTTGGAGGGCGTATTTGGAATGGGCGTCCTCCGAGGGCGCCCTCCATCCGTATTTTCCCTGTAAACACATTCGCGATTGGAGGGCGCCCTCCAGTCGCGATTGTTTTTCGATTCGATTATATCACAATTGCATTTGCGATTGGAGGGCGCCTTCGGCGCCCTCCAATCGCAAAGGGCGCCTTCGGCGCCCAAGGGGGGGGGGGGGGGCCATGGCCCAGTGGCCCCCCCCTGCCTACGCCCCTGGCTGACGTCTTGTAACTATATAGTCCAGGGGACGAGTTAGGTCCTCGTTTAGACCCCCTCGCCATCGCCGGCTTGAAAATTCATGGGCCCCAGCGGGCACTGGCTTACGCGCAGATTCACAGCATAGGCTTTTCGATTTCAGGATTCACATAAGCTTTTAAGAGCTTGTTTTGGAGCCCATATTTCAAAACTCATGGTGGAAACACTTAAAATCAGCCTGACCTCACCTGACCCTAGCTTCTCCAAATGTGTCACGAGAC
>NW_024883592.1:0-52808 GCF_019059575.1 Amphibalanus amphitrite
GACTTGGTACACCAACTGCTCGTTTCATCTTCTGTTTTCTCACTGGACTGCGCATTTATCAGCTCTGACAACCTCAACCTTAGTTCTCTCCACCCCGATCACTGGTCTGTGAATTGCAGTAGTAGTCAGTCTTGCAGACGTTGAGTCTCTCAACACCGCCTGCCGACAGTCACAAAGCAAACCAGCTGAGCGTGAAATCCACTCACTGTGCGCTTCTGTGCGCGCCGACAGATGAACAGAAACGCACTGGGCGGGTGGGCGGCTATAATGGAGGAACTGGGAGGCAGGCGAGTGATGTGTTCAGTTGCAGCTTTTTTGTGGACGGGAAATGGAGAGGATGTTGGATGCGGACAGAAAAGAGTGTTTTTGAAAGTTGAGCAGTGTGGTATAAAGAAGGTGTAGCGGTCATATCAGGCTGTTGTTCCTAATAAAACTTGTCAATTTTGGGTTTTCATTTACCTATTCACATCCAATTATTTATTCACACTTTTCATCTTTGCCTGTTGTCTAACATTGTTTATTTGCGCCGTGGCTAAAACTGTGTTAATAAGTCGTCGTGTCTTACCTCCACCTCCCTTGGCTCCGAGGTATATACTCTCTCTTCTCTCTCTCTTATCCTCCTCTCTCTCTCTCTCTCTCTCTCTCTCTCTCTCTCTCTTCTCTCTCTCTCTCTCTCTCTCTCTCTCTTTCTCTCTCCCCCTCTCTCTCTCCTTTCTCTCTCCCTCTCTCTCTCTCTATCTCTTTCTCTCTCTTTCTTGCTCTCTCTTTCTCTCTCCCTCTTCCTCTCCCTCGCCCCCCTCTCTCTTCCCCTGTCATGCCCTACATTAGGAGGTACTCCTTGCAGCATTTGTCACCACACCTCCCCTAAGCGACGGCGCTCACCTCCCATCACTCTGTCATTCCTCCCACGCTCTGTCCACACACCTGACGTGACGTCATCGGGTCCCGGCTCGACGTCTGATTTACGATTATGGAGCGATTGAGATTGTTATCGCCTCTCCGGCAATGGACGTCCAGCGGCAGGGGCGACGCCAGGGAAAGGAAAAGGGGAGGGTAGAGGATCACTCTGCCGAGGTGGCAAGCACTTTGGATTGATGTGAATGGCTGCCGTGGACTGCTAGTGTTGAGCTCTGGTGAGCAACCACTGGTGGTCATATTGCATTGTCGACTTGAATTTTGATGTAATGGATGTCGATAGTCCCATGTCCATCCATGTTGATACAGGGATGCGTATCTGCAACTAAGGGATGAGTTAGTGTTCATTACGATTTTCGAACCGAGCTCGTATAATTTAAGCTACAAATTCACAGAAATTTACGTATGCTTAATTTAACTGCAATTCCTTTCATCTCATATTCTACATTTGCAGGGTGCGAGCTAGTACCCCGCCAACTACCTTTTGCTCTTATTCGTCAAACCTCAATCACATCTACTTTTGTCTATCACATCTTCCGTTCACACACTTCACTCCACAAGTCAGCTAAGTGTCCCTCCCCGCTCAGTTTCGCTGAGCGCGCCCCTGCCGCCGACCGTAAACCCAACTCAATTACGGTCTTGGAGAGTGGTCGGCGCGCGCAGCCGCTAAAAGCTTTTTTGCCTGACCGGTTGGAGACGCAGCGCGGCGATTTATCGGAGCGACACTTGGCTGTCTGATACCTGCTCGAAGCGGCCTGGTGTCTGTCTGTCGAATGCTGGGTCGGGATGGTATGAGGTCTAATGCTTTCGTGAGGAGAGATGGGTCTGAGAGACGCGCGCGGACCAAAAGGTCTTGGTGTGGTGACGAATGATGACTGAAAGGGAGTTGTGGAGGAGGTGAAAGACGGACACCATAGGTCTCTACCGGCGTGAATGGGCTGAATCTTGATTTGCACCGCATGTTTGTATGAAACTGAAGAACCAAGAACAGCCCCAAGTTAATCGAATGCTTTGGGACTCACCCCGCTCCATCCTCTCATACCTTACCTCCTGTCCTGAAGTCGGCTTTAGAGGCACTCAGGTGGCCACTTAGAAAGGAACTCGACATCCACTCTGCCGGCACTCACGGCAGCTTTTAGCGACGCACACGAGGAATGTCCCAATGTCACGACGGATCGAGGAACTTCCGAGGAGGGGAAAGGACACCAGAAGGCACCTGAGGACACCAGATGACATAAGAGGACACCTTAGACCGCCGGAACACGCGTGATATCGCGTGGGCTGAGATACGAGTTCCAACGTGGTAGTAATCCGAATGCCAAACAGAAAAATGGCCGCGTAGCCACTTAGGCAATCGAAGTCTCTGGCGTGCCTTCTGTAAGTGGTATGTGACATTTATTCTTGCTTAGTCAGAGAGCTCTGTCTATGGCTGGTGTGTTGATAATTGAGTTCTAAGAGGCCCGGTTCCTTACTGGACCTGTTAAAGGCACTGAAACTAAGTCGCACGCTATCGTAGTGGCTGAGGGCGCTTTTAAATCACTCTGTTTTTGTTCGTTCGAAACCTGACCCATTAGTCGGGAGGCGGTGGAATTATACGGACAAAATGGCGTTCAGTAAAGTGCCGGTCTATTTTTAGGTGTAACAATATGCTGAGACTGAGTACATACAGATAGATAACAATGCCAACGTGTGTTGACTCACGTTCACCTACTCTGTTTTATAGAATAGCGTTGCTTGATTTTGCCAAATTGTCAGGGAACTCAGATTTGTTTTCAATAGAAAAACACAATTCTAAAGAATAGTGTTTTAACTATTGACAACAACCTTCGGTTACAGTAGTCACATGACACACAATTTAATTGTAAAATGTTCTGTAAACGACATTATAAACAGAAACCGTAGGAATCAGTATTTGTACTTGAAATTGTATCGTTTTAAGCAAAATAACAGGAACAGAACCAATACCAACGACATGGAACCATGTGCTTGTCTTTCTAGAAAACACACCTTTGTGTCTCGTCTTAATCACTGATAAATATTTTAACACGCCTTTAAACTAAAACATAAATTGCTCTTAGTTCCCTTATGAACCGTTTTTTTTTCTGCTCTGCTCATCAAATAACATATCTTGACCACGAGCTGTCCTACGATTTACTTGACTTATCCTACAACACCAATAGAAACAATCCCACCTCTTCCCAATCACTCCCTCCGGCTAAATCTCCCCGGCTCCTTTCCTATTTCATCCCGGTGTCGATGAAGCCACCCCAGCCGCGGACCGGGTCACTCGAGCACCGATAATGTCAAGTGCAGATCGATGTTTTGATACGCGTGCTTTTATGAACCGAGCACCTTCACAAAAACACACTCGGCGGCGGGCGGCCGCGGGTCGCACCGCACTGTCTCAAAGACACGAGATGTGTTTCAGGTCCATTACAAAACCGATAGAGTTGATACATTCTAAAGGCAGATACAAGCGAGGGGACGCACGAACGCGGAGTGGGACATAGATAGGGGACACGGAGACGGGCGTAGGACAGGGAGAGAGTGGAAAGGGTGGGGGAGGGGAAGAGGTGAGGTCAAAATGGACTCAGAGGGGTCAGTCAGTGAGTACAGATCTGAGGTCAGAGAGGACTTTGAAGCTTAAAAAATGAGTAAAAGATGCGGCCTAGTTTGTAGGGATTGGTCTTCTGTTTTTTTTTGCCAGTCGCAACGCAACCAGAGGTCATCTTAACTAAAAATTAACTTAATAACAAATTTCCAATACACTGAAATCAGAAGTTGCTGCGCTATCATCACACAACATTAGAGCGACCAATTACGGACCTTGAGAACCCACCAATCACGTCCCCCTGACGTTGCACGGCATGCCTTTCCCGCCATTTGCTCCCGCCAATTGACGACATCATACTTACCACCATTCAGCGGGCAAGGCGAAGGCGAATCTCATAAAAAGGTTACATCGCGGGCGAGTCAGATTTCGGAGGTCACTCACCGAGTCTCCAATTAGATGCCAGAGGTCTCCGAATGGCCTCTCGCTACTCCATCGTGAATGACGCTATTTTCTCGTCTAATGGCCATTAAGCATGCAATACGTGGTTAGTGGGGTCATTTGGAGCCTCCTTGCAACTCAACTACTGACTTGGATGACAGTCGCGTTTCGCTTATAAAGTTTTGGACGAGAATACTTGTGGATGTCAGTCTTTTGAATGTGGTGTGTGGTTGTGGAATGCATACGAGTTTACGTCGTTTTATTTTTGTTAGACGGATGCTCGTTTTGAAAAGAGACGCTGGACATTATTTGGAAGCAAAATTTATGCCTCAATTTCCACTCATAGTCTTGTGGATGGTTATTCACTCAGTGACGATTCCATTTATTGTCCAAGTTTCATGAGCAGCCATGGGTACCGTATATTATCCCTCTTTTATTTTGCTCGTCCTTTTTAGTGTTCAATTGGATATTGGCGCCACAACGCAGTAGTTGCGACTTGTGACTTAGAAAATTACGTTGAAATACGGGGTGCTTGCAATAAGCTATGCATGTGCGACTTGGAAAGGGGGCAATTTAGACGTTATAGGTAAAGGTTTCATATAACGCCTTTCCGTTTACATATTCTTTGCACTTGCATAGAGACGTCCTGGGAGATAAGCTCAGCTTTTGGGATTTTAGATTTTGAAAACTAGTCCAACTTTGTCCATGAATTCAACTTAAAATGAACTCGACCAAAGCAAACACTGAAATAAGGCGTTACACGAAGGTCACATTAAGATCAGATTTGATATCAAACAAGTGTGATTTCTGGATGGAAACTAAAGTAAGCCGTCTTCGCTGCTTCGTGCCTTCATTGTGCCCCTGTCAAGCGTAACAACAATTAGGCAGCTGAATCGCATCAAACACAATCAACCAATCTGTGTGCTTCAGGAATTTAATGAAGCTTAACTAGACTTATGAAGTAATAACAGTGCTCCCAAGTGAGCCAGTCGTCACCCGTCTGAAAGGGTTGGGGGCTTCTGAATCGGTGCCAGTCAAACACGACGTGCGGTAAAACACGTGAAAAGCAGCAGACGATCATAAACGTACTTTGTAATTCGCTTGGTAGCAAAGACAGCTGCAGTAAAATGTGATGAAGAAGATATTCTAACTAGAGATGTCAATCGGATACCAACTTTTTGGTATACCGATACCAAACCAATACCAACTTGGTATTTGGTATTTCAATCGTAATGTGTTTGGTATTTTGTTGGTATCATGAACCCTCACTAATGTATAAGAGGCTAATAAATCGGTAAAAAGTTGGTATTTTCCTCATTTTCCCAACTAGTTGGTTTGGTTTCGGTATTTCCCTACAGTTTTGGTTGGTATTTGGTTTGGTATCGGTATCCCAATTTTCCGCAATTGACACCACTAATTCTAACCGACGAGAAACCACAGCAACCTTTTCAAGTAAGTTTCAACGCCAATACCCCATTTATTTGCGAAGTGACTTGTATGCAGCTACAGATGATCTTCACCCGTCCAGTGCTTAACTTATGAAGAAATTTCTGATCTTTCCTTGGCTATTTTTGCTAGTAGAAGTAATAACACTGATTTGTTACCCACCTAGCCTGTCGCACAAGGACAATCACACACGACCTCGTTCACGGGATTGGTCCTATAACTTGACCGGCTTCCCATCACCCCCGCCGGTCTCCCCTGATGAAAAACGCCATCCTCTGGCAAATACACACAGGCCAGGAAAACCCACAGAGAACCAGTAATTAGGCCGACCCCGAACAATTCATTACTGACCGCCACCATCCGGGGAGAGAGGGGAGAGAGGGGAAGGGAGTGTGTGTCGAGAGCATCAGATAACAGGTTAGCGGGCAAACCTCGAGAGGAACGAGGGGGCGTGCAGGGGGGGGGCAAAAACAAACATGAACACATGGCGGGAAACCACCCACGTGCGGCCATTACGCGCGCTTGGCAGATGGCCGCTGGGATGTCGTTAGGGGCGCGCGGAAACCGACAACGTTGTGACGCTCATTTGCAGAGTATTAATTTGCATAATGACTTCATTTTCGTTTGATGTGCATGCTCGGCGCGCCATATTTTTGGCGCGGGGTAGGGTGGAGGGTGCGATATGTCGGTTTTGAAGACTGACACGCGCTGAAAGAGGGCTGAAATTAGTGGGCGCGCGAGATTCATGTGACGTGACTCTGATGTTGTGCCGTTATTGAGTAATAATAATGTGATATAATGATGGTGCATGGTTGAAAAGGAACTAAAACGAAACGGAGAACAATGGGGCGTTGCTAGTAAACATGTAACGGCCAAACTATCCGAAATAAGTAGTGTTGGATAGGTATTTGGTTTATGTTGCCTGTTTTATGCCTCCGTAAAATGTTTGGTATTGCTGTAACACAAACTTGCAGCATACGCAAATTGAGTAGGGCATGTTTAGTAGCGTATGTCGTCCGTCGAACTTCTTATTTTAAAATTTGATGAATGTTGTGGAACTACAAATCAAAATTGGTTGAGTCATAGCATGATGATCTATTAGCAAGTCTTCAAGAAGGAGAAGGAATCGCCACTAATTTTGTCGGGATTATTTCACTGGAATCCAATGATACAATGTCGTTTCAGCAGTTCCACGACGCCTTAAGTGCTGGGTGTATGAACATTGAACAGCTGATGATTAAATTATTATTTGCTTTTTCAAAAGATTTTGGAGCGATCCTAGGTTTATCGGATGATTTGTACCTGCTCAGATCCATCCGTCGCCAGTCAGACCTTCATATCTCCACTCAGATTCTCATATCCTCAATCGGATACCCTATTCATAGCCCCCCCCCGTCATGTGCTCCGGATCCCACCCATGTAATTCCCAATTTGATTAGAATTTGGTTCATATGTATGGTAAAGTGCACAGGCATCAGCCCATTAGGTATACAGTGCACAGTGGTGGTAACGCTTACCTCAATCTGAGCCTTTTGAAGGTTTCAGTTATAATAGTCGGGCATAAGTCGTTTGTAAGTTATAAAAGGATGTGGCACTATGTAGTATCTCCGTGAGGAGTGTCATTGTAGATCACGCTAGGTAAATATTCGATAAGTCCGACATCAAAACAATTAATAATAACCTGGATTTCGACAAGTAAACTTGTTTGCGGTGATGTTACGCCGGGTCGTAGACGTATACCAGCTATACCAGCTTCTGGCGACATGACATTTTCCTGATGGCGATGCCAATGCGAAAATCCCCTTCGCTGCTTATTGCATCTTATTTTGTCATTTTCCTCCGCAAAACGGGTTACTGTTTCGCTAATTTCTGCAGGAAACACATCTGTGAGGAAGGAAACACACATTACACAATCCCACCACCAAAAAGTATTTCTGGTAATGCACCAGTCGACTGTGTCCATCCCAGTCTGTGCGGCGGGTCCATTGTGGGCTGTTTTGTCCCGCCCCCAACCCTCCCTCCCCTGCCCTTCCCCCGAGCTAAGTGGTCGGCGCCTCAGCCATTGGCCGCCGCCAAGACGGCGACCGCCGCCGCCGCCGCCGCCGCCGCCGCCGCCGCCGCCGCCGCCGCCGCCGCCGTCGCCGCCAGCTCACGTAGCATCAGTCAGGCTCCAGCCGTCGCAGGGGTGAGGGGCTGTGCGCGTGGTTGGAAAGTGCGAGGGACTGTGTGGTTTGGGCGAACAGAGAGACGGATAGGTATAGAGTGGACACAAACGTTGAGTGAGGGAGGGAGACTGGATGTGGGCTTTCCTGCACTGAAGAAGCGGCTAACTGTAGAAAACTCCGAACGAGGTAGGTGTGGATCTGTTTCTGCTGGTGTTTTAGTGATTGCGTGCCTCATGTTGCACGTTTTCCAATTGCAGCTATTTTCATGCTATATTCAGTGATGTTTACTTAGCAGATAGATGCGATTCTAACTTACCCAATTCGTCTTACAACTTATGCTTCCTCGTTGACTGTTATACACTATACAGCCACGGATGTGAAGAAATGTGCATAATGATTAGAAATGGCACACTGATCAGATAATATCAAGGCCTATTCCTTGGTAATTCTGTCAAGTTCATAAGCATCTTTGAATTTTCAAAATGAAAAAAATCAAAGTCATTCCACAAAAAAGCAAGGTAGGGAGGGTGTCCGGTGTCGTATTTGATTCTGTCGTCAATGTTTTGATGAAACATGTTTTCAACGGTGCATGATGACATTTTCATGTATCAATCAAACTGTTTGCTTTTCATTCGACACCTATTTTCGTTTTATCTGACTTCCCTGTCCTTGTTCAGAGGGCTTTACCTCGTCCACCTAATGGCGATGAAGGTATCCACTTGTACTGCTTCTTCACGCTTCCTCACGTTCCAATGGCTTCCCAGTACGACTAATTCCATCAGATGGCACCACCAAGGCACGCATTTTCCCTTCCGACGTGTGATTAAAACATCGGACGTTTGCGATTGGTTGATACCATTTGTAGCGCCACAGCAAACCACAACTGACAGCACACGCTGTGCCTGGCTCTTCAGACTGTGTACGGGAAAACCCATCAGCAGCGTTTTACTGTAGCATCCCGATAGCCATCACTCCTCACGGCGCGGGCTTTGGTAGTTTTGCCGCTGACATAAGCGACGAAAAGTCGCTTTAATTAGGAGGTCTATCTCTCCCGGACTCCATGTCTTATCACTCTCCTATCAGGAAGTTAATCGCGACAACCAGGCGACAACGAGGAATGTCTGGCGTCTGATGCAATGGAAAACATCCCGTTTCATATCGCGGTGGTCTTACAACGGAACCTTGGTGTATCCTTTGACGGATCTCAGACCTGCGCCCAGATTCAAAATGTTAGTTTAATCTTACACACATCCCGACCAGAACATGGGGAGCTTATGTCGCTGGCGGTATGCACATCACCGTTACATGAACCAACCTTTTCAGGCGCGGCCAAAGACAACAAACATTCGACCCCACGCGCTTTCTTCGTTCCGATAAGACGTCACAATGAATGACACCACTTAGCAAGGACCCGCCGACGCGTCGGCACTCGGCGGCACTTCCTGACGCTCACAGGCGTGTCCATAGCACCTCCAGCGCAGACCAGTGTTGACACTTGACGTAAATAGTCCTAGCGGAGGCCCCGACGCGCCTGCGAGTCGCCCGCTAAAAGCATTCCTGGGCTGTCGGACGATCCTGTGATCACTCACCGTCCCACGGAACACGGCCGATCGGGGACCGGTTCTTCGAACCCACTCTTCTTCTGGACACCGCAAAGGACTGTTTTGGCTGCCGTGAAGGGTAGCTTCGTTCTCGCCAGACGTTTTCGTGAGCTGTTCCTCGCCAAACGCTCCCCCGCTCCCGGATATGTGGCTTCCCATGACACATCAAACACACTTGCAGAGAATGTTGAGCAGAATGCTCATATACGGACCTCCTAGAAGCTTACTTCAGCAGTGCTTGCTGTTGGTGAAACCAGCAGTGATCGGTCAGGATTAGGTCCTCGCGATCTGCCCTCAGGCCCACAGCGTTGTAGGCAATCTGGCCACAACACGGTTCTGTAGGACGTGGAGTGATGGAGTAGCACGCTTTGAGAGTGGCCATCGTTGTAACTAGGGAGACAAGAGGCGGAGGTTGGGTCGCGAATTCTAAACAGCGATAGTGACAGGATGACACTGCTGGATGACTAGCTGGATAAGGAATCGGATGAAGTTCAGTCGGATGACCGACATGAAGTTCAGTCGGATGACCGACTGGCTGACGACACTGCTGGATGACGGTTTCTGGGTGATGCGTGATGAAAACCACTTACAATGGCAGGCGGATGAATCCGCTGGATGACGAGCGGATAACGCTCCGATCCAGGGCTGTCTCAGAGTAAACCGGTGCCAATCAGACGCATTTACGTCAGCTCCACAAAATGGCGCATCTCTGTCAGTCTTGGAGAGCCCCCTGTAGCTTCGTGAGCTTCAGGTAATGTGTAGTTCTGTCAGCCTGTGACAACTCGCAGCGTTTTGACAGCTCCAGACAGCCGTGTGGGTCTGTCAGCATTATCCCTGGAGTCTTGACGGCCCCTGACAGACCTGCGGCGCTGTCAGTATTGGAGACCTCCTGAAGTCTCTGACAGCTCGCGATCTTGTAGCTCTCTCAGCTCCTGAGAGTAAGCCTGTTCCGAAGACCACCCGCTGTCCTGTCTGTCTCCCACTTGGAGAGCGTTTCTCGACCTCACCCCAATCCGACTTAATCCGAACCTAATCAAGGCAGGCTTAACGGCTCCAGGGCGGGCTGAAAGTGCGTTTGCGTTCACGGCTGTCAAAGTGCACTGCACTTGGATTACCACGCATATCTAAGTACAGTAGAATCACATTAATACGGCTCTTCTGCGTCTTATCGTGCCGGTAATATATGGTAATGTGGTTTAGTGTTACGTTAATTTGAATAAAACGATTTCGCTGAGAGTAATTGCTGAACATGTAATGTATTGTTTGCGACTTGTAGGTCAGTCAAAAGAGGAAGATATTGATAGTCGGGTTGGCATTAGCATTGAAAGCAGGCTTACATTACCAAAATTCAATATTTACTGGCTATTGGGAATTCTTCCTGTAAAACAACAAATATTGTTTTATTTGTTTTTTATTTGACACATTGCAAAACTACTTGACCGTGGCAACTGCTGACCGTCCAAACCAGGAGTCTGTCTTTCCAAATCCACAGTGAAGTGCATGATTCACTCCGCGATACCAATTGACCAAACTTGTGGCGCATATACATATGAGTCAGCTCCCCTATGACTCAACAAACACACAGCACCTAGTACTCACCCCTGTGGTAGCCCCCGTGTAGCGAGGGGTGGAGCGTCACTCACCTGTGGGGCGGGATGACGCCGTGTGTCCCTCCCTGACAGACCCCTGTCGACGGCGCCAGCCGGCTGTCGCGCCACTAACCGTCCCTGTCGCGCCACTAATCGTCCCTGTCGCGCCACTAATCCCACGCGCACCGGCCGCCGCCAAACGCGCGGACCTGGAGTGGACCCAGAGGGTCTCTAATGGGTGCCCGTCGCACGCCACCTGCCATTGTCTCTGCCACAGATGAGGCTGAGGGTATTCGGCGGTCTTTGTTTTTGACGTCGAAAAGTAACTGCTGGCGACGTCTGTGACGGGCAGCGGGATTGTTGTTTACTCTTCGCTGCCATTATTTACCATTTACCGCGTGCCATTTTTGGTTCACGCGTCTAACCTGCCCTCCATAGTGTTTGTGGGATGCATGACTTGCTTCGTTTTGTATTCAAAGATCAGCGCTACTGTAAAATAGAGCAAAGCGTAGCATGTTTTGAATTTACGTCAGGATGGTTCGGACTTAACTCATTTCACCATGCATGGCTTGCAGAGCTTTGACATATGCGGACCTTTATAGGAACATAAAGGGCCCCACCCTGGTGCTTCTTTACGAGTTTTGCACGGTAGTTGGCCATGTAAACAGATGCTCGCTGGTAGGGGCGCGTTGATAGCGCCACATCTGCATCTGTTTGAATTCCAACTATTGCGGGAATCCATGGTAGCTTGATCAATTCACTGTTTTAGAAGCGATACAGCGATCGTATATATGTAGTTGTAATACGATAAATTTTAGTTTTAACTTTATCATAACTACACATTTTTCCAGGTTTGCGTTTGGTTTCGTTCCATTTTTCCACCTAACCTCTTGTCCATAGTTTCTTTGTTGCCTTTGTTTTCTTTGTTGACTTACCGGGTGCCAGTTCGTGGCTCAATTTTGAGCCCACCGTCGAGTGGGACATTGAGAGACAATGAGAAAAGGAACAGTCTGACAGTGTGATATCTTGTACGACAGTGTCTCACCAACGTGCGCTACCGTTCAAATCCACCTCACCCCAGCACCGCTCGTGACCACTAAATTACCCATGCGGCCACGCGGCCCGAGCTGACACACCAGGTGACCAGCTGTCACCGGGGGGGGGGGGAGCGGGGGGGGGGGACAGGACGCGGGTTGGCGCCGTCTGATCTAGATAGGCGAGTAAATATATTCCTGCCCGGGGCCGGGATGATTCAATAAATGTCACCGAGGTTTTTTAGCGAAAACTCCGAGGGCCGTTAGGCCCGAGGTGCTTTTCGCTAAAAAAGCGAGGTGACATTTATTGAATTCCCGGCCTTAGGGCTGGAAGGTGTTTCCCATACCTGCCAAAAAGCTCACAACTATAATTGATAGTGACGTCAGCAGCCGTGTGGTTCAACGCGTTTAACCACACCCCTTGAACCACACGGCTGGCAATATTAAAGCACTGCATTAAACTTTGAAAAGTGTGGTACAGTGCACGTGCCATTAAAATGCCTGGATGTCTCGATTTAATCATGCAATGTAGCAGGTATGGGAAAGTGCTGTCCTGGCCCAGTCGGAGAGTTGATGACGGCTCGGCTGAAAACCATGGCGCCAGGCGTCGAGAGGGGTCGGGAGGAACCAGGAATTAGCCCGGTGGGTCATTTGCACTCCATTACCATTTCTAATAATGGTAATGGGGAGGTAAAGGGCTCAGCTAAAAAGCTGCCGCGAAGGAAGTAAAGGATTGAAATTGGTCATAACTCCTTTGAACCCTTTTACGCGAGGTAGAGTGATTGAAAATTTTCTCAAGGGTATTCGTCTTAGGTGACATTCTATTTTCTGTTACTGTGCGTAATGGGCCACCACAGCCATCTATTAGGCCGAAGCAAATATATTAATAGTTTTTTGAAAGGTGTCTCTCTTCTTAAATATCCTGGATAGGACCACAATATTTTTTTCAACTTATTTCAGGCGAGTCCAGCTTTTTCAGCGGGCGCTTGATGTGGTCACAAGAGCTAGGCTGGACAAATGTACTGGCGCACCCGCATGGACTTCCTTACATCTACCCAGCACGACATCTAGACTGCATTTGATGACGCAATGCCAACTAATACCCGCCTTTTTGCCATACAATATGTCATAATCTGGCGATAATTGCTGCACTAATGCATGCTGTGCAACTTATATGTAAATGGAAACGGTGACTGGCAAAAGTCTGAATGAATTCGGTGTGTAATTGAATACGTCAACCAATCACCAGCGTATATGCATCTTCATTGGTTAGATGGTTACACATTGTGTAACATTCATCTGTCTAATAAAGATAAATGCTTCATAAAACAAACTGACCTCTTTTCGAGAAAGGCTGTCTTCGCTAGTCAGTTAACTCAGACTTCGTAAGTATATTCGCATAATCATCATATCCACGCACGCTTCAGCTTGTTAGAGAAATTCTGTCCCGACTTTTCGGCAGTGCCCTACCTTCTGACGTCTGTTGTTTTGAAGTCAGTGCGTCCGTCCGATCGGTAGCCCATCTTTACGCTGTCTGCTTCCCGTCCCTGACCCTCGTCCCGTGTCCCTGCCTACCTGCCGTCGCCAGCCTGTTTACTGGCCAGTAATGTGCCCTGTAGAACTCCTCCATCCTCTCTTTCCCCCCCTCTCTCTCCCTCTCTCCCCTCTCTCTCTTCCTTGGCAAAGTCAGCCCCGGTGAGATGGTCAGATAGAGCGCCCGGGCCGGCGACCTGTCAGCAAACGTAGCCCCGCCGGTCGCATAGAGGGAGGGAGAGAGATTGAGGCCTCTTATCATGTGGAGGGAACTTCCTGACAGCTTATCTCGACAGAAGGACGATCGTATTTCACGAATTGAGAAATGTAATACTGTCGATCCGCCGAAAGTGGAGATGGGTCTTGTCAGTGACCCATAAAGAAAGGTATTTTCACTTCGCGGAGAGCTGGCCTTCGGGCTGTGGAAGTTTGTGATAATTACTTACACCATCGCTCTTTTCGCTTCTGCTCTGGTATAGAAATGGTGTCTGAAGCTTGCATTTTACAACTTTTTGGTCGGGAGATTGAACTATACTAAACTAAAAGAATAACTATTTCTGTCTTAAATATTTTGGCCTAACGTTTTAGTCGCTGTTTGATTTCTGAGTGGTGTTTTGTTACGCTTCCATATCGGTTATCGTCACCTCTGTTCCTATCAGAAATGGAAGCCAGCGCTGAGGTTATATCAATTCATAATTTGATGAGTTTCGGCTACTGAATTTCATAATTACTGCTCCACGGGCATCTGAGAAGATCGATCCATTTTGGTCCAGCTCTGATGGAATATTGATACGTATCCCGGCGGTTCACGTGTATGAAAACTGGGATCCACTTTGGTGTGTGGCTCCCGCAGCTTGGTCGAAGAGAGGCAATGACGTATGGTAGACGGTAGACCGATGGCCAGGTAGAACAGAGGAGCTACTAGACCCGGGTAGAGAAACGGTTGGGTAGAGTGACGGCACGAAGAGGAGGGGAGCAGCTGGCGCCGGGTAGAGTGACGGTCGGTCGGGCAGAGTGCGCAGCGCCCGGCGCCGGGAAGGGGGGCGGTCCGACCGCGATGGCTCCTGATGACAGGGTCTGGTTACCAGGTGGGCCCGGCACTGGTCAGGCTTCGGCTCTGATGACAGGGACAGAGTCGAGTGACCCGGGGGGGGGGGACGTGAGTCACCTGCCCCGAGAGGTGGCCCCGAGAGGGCAGCACGGCTATTTCAAATGGCTAATGGTGTAGTTAACCCTCGCCCTGGCAGGGGGGGGGGGTCGATGCGACCCCCCCCCCCCTAAGGTTTTTCGAAGATAGCGTAAAAACGGCGGCGCGCAGCGCCGCCAAATTTGGCACAGCCTATGGGGCAACCTTTTTACATATGACCTGAAAATTTCAGGTCCGGGTGACCTTGGGTCAGGTCACCAGGTCAGAAAAACCGGTACAAGGTCATGGTCAAATTTCAATTTTCTTTTTGCACCTGTCCAACTCACAGTTTTGCACTGATTTCCTTCAAACTTTCAGGATGTGCTAAGTTCACCGAGTTGTATAACATATAGTTCGGGTTTTTTGAGGTCACTGACCTGAGGTCAGTTAGAGGTCATTACGTCGTAATGTTAAGCCTATGGGAAAATACTAAATTCGGAAAATACTGGAGATATCCGCTTCGTTCTATCACTTTTGTGCTTTGAAACCACAGTACTTAACCCTATTCCTGGCGGGCTCCGCCGGGACAAGAAACTGGCGGGGGGGGGGGCCGATTCGGCCCCCCCCCCTGAGATCTCGAGAACGAAGCAAGATAGCGACAAGCGGTAAACGGCATCGGGTACGCATGGACAAGGTCTACAATTTTTACTGAGGTAATTTTCAGGTCAGGTCAAAGATGATGTCACAGGGGTCGAAAAAGTCAAAATGGCGGTGCTAGATATGGAGAGAGTTTTTCTCGAATAACTTTCGAATTAGTCAAGATAGGAACAAACTAAGGGCATCATCGTGATCCTCTCGTCAATCCGCATCGAATGATAAATATGTTGACCTCGAAAGGTCAAGGTCAAAGGTTGACCTCAGGTCACGTGACCTCGAGGTCATCATGTATATCATTCGATGCGTCTTGACGAGCTGAACACAATGAGACCATCCACGCGTCTGTATCTTGTTCCTGTACGGAGTTATTGGCCAAAAACCTTTGGTGACCTTTGATGACGTCACATGACCTCACAGCTGCCCAACAGCAAAACAGACCTCAAGGTAGTGAAGGTTGATCGTATATGAAGTCATGTATGGTATATGGGGCCATTCCGACCCGTTTTAGTGGTAAAAACAGGGAGTTGATTTTTCCCCCGTTGACTTATAATGGGGAGGTCGCGAAATTGACCTGACCTTAGGTCACCGATATCAAAATTCCGAGATATACAAATTGCACATACTGGTACCCTAACTAAAGCCTGAAGAGAAGAAATTGATCGGTCAAAAACTCTAGCTCTGACGTGATTGCAAACTTTTCTGAGGTAGGGTCACCAAACCGCCTCTGGTGACCTGACCTGAGGTCAGATCAACTCAAAATTTTCAGACATGTTGCGTAGAAGCCTTATAGGAAAAGTCAGAAAATTTGAGCTTCCTAGCTCAACGCGTTAGGGAGAAATAACCAAAAAACCTCAGGGGGGGGGGGGCTCCTGAGGCCCCCCCGCCAGGAATAGGGTTAACAGCAGGTCACTTGGTGCTTCTTTGTTTGGTGTACTTATCCATGGGTCAGGTCAAATGAGGTCAACCGAGGTCAAATGACGTTTTTGCCAATAACGTGGCACATAATGACGCTAGAGCTTAAAAATGGTATCATTGTGTTCCTGGTGATCAGCCGAATCGAATGATATGCGATATGATGCAATTTGGTTAACTTTAACTTAATTTATTAATTTAAGTTTACTTAAAATTTAAGAAAAACTTTAAGTACACTTAAGCAAGCTGAAAAGTATATCATTCGACGCGCCTTGACGTGCTGAGTTCACTGGTGCTTTTTTGTTTGCTCTATCTTAATAAGATGAAAAGTTATAAGCGAAACACTTTTGACCTGTTTTTAGCGAATTTTTTACATTTATACCCCCCAAAACCCCCCTAAATATTGACCTAGAGCAACCAAATTTGCACAGGGGCGAGAACTCCAGGGGGCCCACCTACCTACCAAATTTGGTGTTTCTAGGTGCCATAGGAGCCAATCGCGAGGGAGGGGGGTCGCATCGACCCCCCCCCCCCCCCCTGCCAGGCCGTGTTATGAAAAATGCCCTGCCAGGGCGAGGGTTAAAAAAGAGCATGAGACCAGCGAAGTATAATGTGAGAAATCATCTCAACTGAGTTTCTTGATATTATTTGTATTATTTGTAGTATACTAGGCTATACTGAATGGAAAAGAAACGCGACAATTTAACTTATCATTTATTTATTCATGAATGCCAACTGCCAAGAATAACATCTATAATAACATCTATGTACCTATTTCAAATACAAAGTTAGGTCAACTGCGCGGCATAACTCCTCCATTCTCAAAGCATCCAAATGTACCTATTGCTCTAAGAAAAGTCATGCATTAAAGGTAGTGTGCCACCTTCCAATGATTTCCCATTTTAGTTTTCCTAGGATAAGAGGCTTCTGTTTTTACCTAATATCGCAAAAAAAAATAATGGGCCTAACTAAAATAGTGTTTTTTCGCCTAAAAGTTTATCGGTTTTTCGATATGTATAACAACTGTAGTGGGCTGACCTGCAAACAGGCGTCGGCAACAATCGCGAATGCGGCGCACATGTGACAATAAGCAAAGGTCATTATAGAGTTACGACGTACGGGAATGAGTTATCAGCTGTCTAATCGTAGACAACACAATGTCAAATTTAAACTGTAAGCCTGTATTGGTATTGTTTCTTTAATTTGGCTGTCGAACATTAATTTATGGTTTGAAATATTATTTTATGTAAAATAATTGATATGAAACAGCCGTCTCTAAAGTTATGACCCCATCTCACCACATGAAAGTGGCAGAAATGACAATGATCAGCTGACGCATTTTTCTTGGCCGAAGTCAGAGCGCGCGGCCCGACGCACCACCACCGCACCACAAAGTATGAGCAGAAGCCACCTGCGGTAGACCGCGCCCAAAGCCAGGGCCCCGGTAACGTGAGGTAGCCGAGTCGGGGCAGCGTGCGCTGACCCAAGCCGGGGCCGCGGCTTTGGGCGCGGTCTACCGCATCCCCGGGCAGCCCCGGGCTATCACATGACACCGGGAGGACGCGCGGCCCCGGCTTGGGTCAGCGCACGCTGCCCTGACTCGGCTACCTCACGTTACCGGGGCGGGGCCCTGGCTTTGGGCGCGGTTTACCGCACCACCTAACAGGCGTGTTCGAAACCGCAGGAGATGATGATGAACGGGTTTATCGAAACTTGATTGGATGAGCCTATCGGTAATAGCGATTTCAGTGTGTGCATTTATTGTTCATAGTGGTGTGAAATGTGGTTGGGGTACGACCGACAACCCGTCGGGGCGAATTTCGCACTGGGGTACTCAAAATTTGAAGAATTTAAGACGTTTCCATGAGTTTTGAAGGTATGGATAAGTTCTAAAAATCCGGTTCTCCTTATCTGGGCCATTAACTCCATACGGTCCAGGAAAGCTGGCACACTACCTTTAAAGTTAGCGAGTTGTTCGCTTAGTTTGCTCACTTGAGAAACATCAAAATGGTTAAAATGCGTAGACTCTCTCCCGTCTCACAACCGGCCAAGTATACACATACCCAGCCTGGCGGCACGACGACCGTCTCCCTGCTACCTCCACACCTGTTGTGTGTTCGCATGATGCCCAAGTGCAACCTGTTCTGACCAGCCAACCAATCACCGGCCATCCGTAATCACTCTCTTTGTGAGGCTCTAGTCATGACCGCCCCAATTTGACCAAATTGCTCACGACTTTCAATACAGGCGCCGTGAAGTGGTCTGAATTCAAGGTTAGCCGTGGGTCCGGGTAGACACCTGATCAGTGATCAGCGATTATTCCTTGGCAGCCTTGCATCGACAGTGAGATCATTGCATATGAGATTTCGAACCAAAGGCACGCTAAGTATGTGATGAAGTTACGTTGAGAAGCTCCTTTAATCGAACCTTACCGGAAAAAGTCGTGAATTGAATCGGCTGTCTGCAGTTTACGGTTACTGTGGTGTTTATTAGGACACACTACTAACGAGACATGTCAAGTGATTTTTACCCGTTTTTTTTCTATTCTTCCTCTCTTCTCGCGCCATCTCACTTACGTGAATTTACATTTCTATCATCATTACCTCATTTCCACTTGAAGCACCAAGCCAGGTACATGCGGGCTAAGTCAGGTCACTTCAACAAAGGCCAACTCATCCCACACTGTCGGGCTGACGTCTGGTTGGCTAAAGTGATGTCCCTATCAGCACTACCAGGCCCCGAATCCGTGGCACCGGGATTGCGGAAAACGGACTTTGGAGCAGTGAGAAACGGACGTCATACTCGGAAATTTGTTTGTGTTTGATAATATGCAGACTAGACGGGTTATTTTACAGTTGAAAGTGTTAATTTAAATCGTTGATGAGATGAGCTAACCGCTGGTGTTTCTAGGATAGATATTTATGGTTTTATTCCGTTTGTAATCTTTTATTGATAATTGTTAATTTGTTGTAATGCACATCTCATCAGTCTGTGCAGAATTTCCTCAGTTTTGTTTTTGCTGAAAGCACTGGTCACGCAGAGGCATTTATTGCAAACGTCCTGACATTTTGCCACTGCCTGGTGATTTATAGAATGTCGCTTTGACCAAAAGTGATAATAATTCATCTTCAAAATTACTGACGTTATGAATCAACTAAATTAACCCGCGCCCTGCTGGGGGGGGGTGTTTGAACACCCCCCCTTGTGGTTTTTCGCGAATATCTCAAAAACGGCGGCGCGGAGCGCCGCCGTTTTTGGTACACCTTATCATACATCAATTTTACACATGTTGTGAAAATTTCAGACCAAGGTCATTCAAGGTCAGGTCACCAGGTCACTTGAAGTGACCTCACCTCATAAAAGGTTTCAATGTCTGTCATAGCTACACCGAGTGACCGATCGCTTTGAAACTTTCAGCGATTGCTAAGAGCAAAAGCATGTACAAAATGTATATCTCAGAATTTTGATATCGATGACCTAAGGTCAGGTCAATTTTGCGACCTCCCCATTATAAGTCAATGGGAGAAAATTGAAATGCTCCTCTTTTGGACGAAAGACATTATAAACACTCCCAAACACCGAATTACAGGTGGTTTAGACACACTGAACATGAAAATGGTGTCAGTGACCCTTGTTTATGCCCTGAGGTCATCTTAGGTCACGAATGGTATCAAACAGTTTTTCGCAAATAACTTTTGATAGAGGCATGCTAGAGCGATGAAAACGCCTTAGATGTGTTCAGCTCGACGATACGGATCGACTGATATGCAACATGACCCTTTCCGGTCAGGTCATGACCTTGACCTGAGGTCAAATTTTCAAGTTGACCTTTCAAGGTCAAGTTATAGTTCATTCGATGCGTCTTGACGAGAGGAACACGATGCCGGTAAAAGTAAGCTCGTACAAGGCTTGGGTCAAAAGTTATTGCAGAAAAACTGTTTCCGAAAAAATCGGCTATTTTTGCAGTTTTTGCCCCCCTGCAGGCAAAACCGTTGACGTTAGGTCAAATCTGAGAGAATTACTCAGAAAGGGCGTTAATAGGGCTATCGAATGCGCTTTTCCGCGGCGCTGTATCTCTATTGGTTCCCGAGTTATGCGTTGGCTTCTTGGAAATTTTCGACATTCGACCTGGAAATCGGCGAAATTTTGCCTTCAATGACCTGTGGTGGCCTGACCTTTGACCTGACCAAAAAATTGACCGAAGTGATTTCGTCATTATTTTTGACGCTCTTTCGAACGCCGCCTTCCGCGTATCGCTACGTGGCCCAGGAGCCGAGTTAGAAGGGGGGGTGTTCAAACACCCCCCCCCAGCAGGGCGTGGAAATCCAGGACCCCCAGCCGGGCGCGGGTTAAAGACCGTTTGCAAAGCCCGCGGCCTGGGTGGCGGTAAAGTTTTCTTCATCTGTCACAGACTAGTTCTACGATAATAAATTAACGTCCCTCCTAATAAGTGACGCGTTGCAGCCGTTTTGAAATGTTATGACGTAACGAGGCCGAGGTTTATTGAACTTTGACGTCGATGTTTTTGACTATGAAATCACTCCGGGATTTGAGCTCGTTTAGCACGTGCTGATGCCACGATGAGATCAAGATTTGGCGAGCTGTGAGCCGTAATGATTCATGCTGGGACTCGGGTGACGTTCTAATTTAGCTCCAACGTTTATTCCCCAATTTGAAGATTCGACTCTTGAACCGAGTAAAAATCAAATCAGTTGCACCCTATGACCACCAAATGGCATGTGGCGACGGGAATACAGTGCCATAAAATATTAACATACCTATCCCCTCCGCTCTGAATTTCACCTTTCTCCTCTCCCTCCTCTCTCTCTCTCTCTCTCTCTCTCTCTCTCTCTCTCTCTCTCTCTCTCTCTCTCTCTCTCTCTCACTCTCTCTCTCTCTCTCTCTCTTTCTCTCTCTCTCTCTCTCTCTCTTTCTCTCTCTCTCTCGCTCTCTCTCCCTCCCTCCCTTCCTCCCTGCCTTCTCTCCCCTGTGTGGGTTTTGTCGTACCGCAGGGGTGCATACTGGGTCCCGTGCTGTTCATCTACCGCTGGTATAATTACCAGGCCGCAGACCTGGCGAGCGGCGGGGGTCCCGGCGCTCGGACGTATAATAACCAGGCCTTCAGGGTGGCGGCGGTTGTGACGCGCGCCGCTCTGTCGGCGGTCACGTGATCCTGCTGATGGACCGACCCTGCCCGTGCCGACAGCAGGGGGTCTGGTCACGTGATTAACGCTGTCGGAATGTGATGAGAACTTCATATCGTGGTGGACTATGGGGAAATGCGGTGGTTGGGTTGAAGTGTGAACTAACGTAGAACACGAAGCAAGGTGATGACAGTTGTTTACTAGGGCAAGTTACTTTTCGGGGAAATTTTCATGTCACTCCAGCTAGCTTATTAGTCACCTATCAGCCTTCCAGATCCAGATCACTTAGTCAGTGCAAAAATAGACATGGCCAGTAGCAAAATTAGACTTAAAACCCTGTTCAGCCACCAAAGAAACACACGTGGGGTTATGTACCCTCTGCTATGCTGTCGTTGTTTTGTACCCTCTGACCTCGGCGGGCAGCTGTTCGGCCATGCCTCGAGGGGATTCGTGATGCCCGTGAGCAGCATCACCGCCTGCCAACATATCGTCCGTGTTTTCAAACACGAGACTCGGTTCGTGAAACGGAGAGTTAGTTTACCGTCAGCCTGTCAACTGGGCAAGATTTGATCTTTCACGATGACTAATTCTATTCGAGATGCACTGTCGGGGCATAAACATTCCGCGCTGCTGCAAGATAGACATCGCTGAGTTATTCGATACGGTAAATGACACCCCGCCTGGCTCAGACCGCTGATTGCCAACGTGCATACTGGAGCAGATTTATTGGCTAGCGGCTACTGATCCGGCTAAATGACACCTGAAGTTGAGTGTAACTGATCGCTGATGATGCCTGTTTTTGAGACATGTCCCCAATGAACAATGTTTTATGTATATTTAAGCGTATCTTGAGCACTTCCGATTCACTCGCTTGGTTCTTCACTGCTCACAGGCAGTCAACCGTACCGCTATGTTTGACTTTCATTTGTCTTCTCTGTTCTGTAACTTCAATCTGTTGCACAAATCATGTTGAATGGGATGCAGTTCCCACGACCCAAAACAGACTCTAAACCAACAATGACTTACACTTTAGCATGAATAATGGTACGACATTCAAATGAAGGACACATCTCGTCGTGATGGTATCTTGCACAGCTCGGCGGTCGTTTAATCTGAGCTGAACCCATGCTGAGAGATTGAAGACCTGCCGCGATTCGGACATAATTGAATTGCCAGTCGCCTAGCCGCTCCACATGATCATACGTATGCCAATCTTGTGTCGTGAACCTCTATAAAAGACTGATTGTATTGGCTACACTCACGCACTGTCCAGCAAGATCATTAACCCCCGGTTCGCAGCTCAACCAGTCTAGGCTGTTTTATTGTTAATTAATGGCCGTGAGAGTAGAAGACACTCGAATGGAAAGGGGATCTCATCAAGGATGATGGGCATGGACGTCACGTTTGGATCGTTTTCGAACCAAGGAGGCTGTTACAGGGCTGCGTTGCCAAAGTGGAATGAATTGGGCAGCCGGCAGTCTGCTCAGTTTCTTTGCATTTGCTTCCCTGCCTTATTTTACCGACCATTTTTGCCTTTTTCCATCCTTGCAATGTATTTAAACTTTTCTGTTTTCTTATCCACTTCCGATCCTTCCTTACCTCAGGTATCCCCCTACAACCTTCGAGATCGGAAGTTTTTTTATAGCGACTCTTTGCTCAGCTCAGCCTTTTCGCTCCTTCCGTTTTTTTTTCTTTTTGTCTCTCCAGTCTCCACCCCATCTACCCCCTATTTCTTCACTTCTCGTTCCCCTGCCTCTCAGGCTTGACTCCACTTCCCATCTTCCCATGTTCCTTCGCCACCATCCGCCTGTCCCGTCTCTCGTCTTCCGCCGTCTTCCATCATCCTCTCTCGTCTTCCGCAGCCTTCCGCATCCTCTCCGCTCGGTTTCCGCCCCGCTCGCGCAGCCGGCAGCGTTCCTGCTGCTTAAACCCATTTAGTAGTCATGTCGTGTGAACATACCGCCAGCTGGCCAATTCGTATGCAGATCGTCTTCTGGGATGATAATCTGGTAGTATGACGTCATCGTGCTTCAAACCAGCACGGTAGTCAATGCTGCATTTGTTACCGCCGCTAGAAAACAGGGAACAAAAGATGCGTCAATATAGTGATGGGTGTAGAAGTGGCTTGAGGCGGCTGCAGCATCGCCAATACTGGATAGTTTTGTTTTTTTTGATCGATGCACTGCGCTTTTAGATCGTAACCTGCAACTTTATCTTGCGTCTTTACCAACATGTGAGCACAATCTCGTGGGAAAATGTTATTTTTTATTACCTAAATATTGAGACTGCAAGAGCAATATTCACATCATTATAGCCTATAGGTATTTGTTGCAAATTTCAAGCTGAATGGCGTCTCTCTCTCTCTCTCTCTCTCTCTCTCTCTCTCTCTCTCTCTCTCTCTCCCTCTCTCTCTCTCTCTCCTTCTTTTTATGTTACCCATTCGACCTCTTCCTTCCTCCTCATCACCGAACAAGCTCTCATCACGACCCGCGTGACCGTTCCGTCCAAAGTCAATCACGGTCCGTTGACCTCAGCCGTCTTCAACATGACCCCTGTGACCCGCGCCGAAGTCGGGCCTCCATAATTACACTGAGGGTCATGTAACCACCCTGTGCCGGTCGCTTGGACCAACGCGAGGTCGGGTCAGAGTTGAAACGACGACAGAAATTTAAGACGCATGGGCGATATGTAATTGGCGACGGAATGATGCCGAAATGGTGGGGCTCTTAGTTGTTCCATGAAATATCTCCGGTCCACAATAATGGTTTCCTGCCCTCCGCTCTTTGATCTCGCTAGACATGCTGCATAGCGCAGCAATCATGCAGAACTGATCATTTGCCTTTCGTTTTATCGTCATGTGCTGTTTTTCTTTTGTTCTGACATGTATTTTCTGAGAGGCCATGATCATTTATGCATTTTTTATGTAGAATGCCTAAAAAGGAAGGTTCTGAGGCCTTCTCTTCCAATCCGTCTCCCGTTGTCTCCACTTTCACCCCTGAACCTCCTCGCCACCATCTTTTGTCACTCTCCACGGTCTCAGTCTTAGCTCCGACTGTCTCCGTGCCTGGTATCCATTTCCGTAGCCATTCGCCAATTACACACCGTCAAACGACCGTCCCCAGCCACTCTCAACGACCGTCCCCAGCCGGCCTCTGGCGTGGGACGGACCCACTCCACGTGATTGAACCGCTGTGACCGGCGTCCACACCAACCGCTAACCCACAGGTCACGTGATCATCCCCAGTCGCCGCGGTCCGCGCGGTCAACCTCCATTGCAAAGGTCACGTGATCGGTTGCGCGGCCCTGGCGGTGACCTTTGAACCTATGAGAAGACGCGACGCTAACCGCTGGTCATTGACTCATGTAGAGTGGTGAAGGAAATAGCAGCTGCACCGGTAATAATATCATTACCTCAGGGAAGGAGTCCAGTGCTCGTCTCTTGAACAGCAGTTTTCTACGACCGAGGGCTAATCGTTCCCAGCAGAAAAACGGCGCAGATGGACGCAGGGACGAAATGTCTGTGATTACAGACAGAATACGGGTAACGGCAGAGGGGTGGAGGGGAGAGGCAGAGAGAGAGAGAGAGGGAGAGAGGAGGAGAGAGATAGATAGAGAGAGAGAGAGAGAGAGAGAGGGGGGGGGGCTGAGTGCTCCCCAGTCCCCAGGACTGACCGGATGCGGCGTCATTACCCTCCCCCTCCCCCCTCCACTCCCCTGTCCATCTACGGGTCACAGTCTACTTATTCACAGTAATGGTCACATACGGCCGAGGCTGTCATGGTAAACAATGCTGATGTTTACGTTTGTTGTGACGCTCTGGAATCTATGAGTGCTGCTTTATGGTGAATTTATGTTTAAGGACTGCGCGCAGCAACAGCTCATTCTTTGGGTATTAAATTGGGGACTTATTTCATAAGCACTTATCACACCAAACTTAAATGTGAGTCATTGGTGTTTTATGATTTTATGAAACCTTAATTATTAAAATATATTTCATCCACAATTTAGTTGCATCCATCCAAAACATCAGGAGTCTAGTCATGCTGATATAATATGACTAACGTCACAATATAACCTATGCCACGCGAGATCACGTGACTTCGCCATCAAACAGTGCACCGGAAGCAGTGCCATCTATCGGTGCCCGATCAAAACAGTAATTACCAGTCACGGTACGAAGTTTGTTCTGGTTCCCGCGCCCTGTGAATGGCCTCGCGGTCGGGGGCTTTCAGGGCCCATAGTCAAATGTCATTAAATCCATCATTGGCGTGACATAGAAAGGCAGGAGTCATAATCAGCGGGAAGATGGGTCACCTGGTGTGATAGAATAAGAAAAAGATCACGTGATGTCGCATGGTTGCGTGCTGATTGTTCAAGGCGGCGTCACGTGATTCGTCTGCTCACGCACCACAAGTTTATCAGTCATACGAAGAGGCTCGTATGTCATTTTCATTGTTACCTAGGTCTTGCTTTTAAGTTTTATCACGTGTCGTCCACTTCCTGCTTGTTGTAAGTTGGTTTCAGGTAAGCACTTTTTACAGTGCGTATCTTATCTTGGTTTGTAATTTTTATTTTAAACTTCATCAAAAATATTGAAATACAGCTGATTCACACGCTAGCAGCACAAACATTGTACCATCGTTCTTTGTATGCTAATATCGTTTTTGCAGCCATTACGTCGAGTGTTTTATCCAGTTGTCTGTTTGTCATTCCCCTCAGTCACCGTTTCTTTGTTCATGGTCACTTTTCAAACCACGCCAGTCAAAGCACCACCATACCCTCGCTGGGGTACGGTCGGGCATCTATAATCGCCCCCACCCACTCCCCTCCGCTACACCTCCCCTTCCGTGAGCAGATTGTAAGCGATTCAACTCTGATTGAATCGATTCTCATGAATCGCTTGAAAATGCCGACTCCTGTGATTGAGTCGGTTGATCACCTCTTGTCACCATATGAATCCTGATTGAATCGGTCACACATGGCAACTGCAGTGATTGAATCGGCAACTCATAGATTCAAGTGATTCAATTAACAAAATGATTCAATCACCATGTGCTGGAAATGTGAAGTTATGACCATATTTAGTACTATATTATGTGGAAATATATGTGGCATTTGCATCTAGTCACACACAATGCACTGCAAAATTTTTAGGTATTTGTCAGTATTAAAATGCGCCATAGCTATCAGTATTGAAAAAAAAACATAAAAATTGTTTTAAGTTTTTAATCAAACTGTAAACACAAAATTATACATAAATGGTCAATGCATGAAGATGAAAAAAATGAATGTAAAGTTTCTTTCCAGTGCCCCTAAAATCAGTATAGTAATATATATATATATAATATATATATATATTATATATATATATATATATATTATGATACTATACTGATTTAGGGGCACTGGAAAGAAACTTTACATTCATTTTTTCATCTTCATGCATGACATTATGTATAATTTGTGTTACAGTTTGATTAAAAACTTTAAAACATATTTTTTGTTTTTTTTTCATACTGATAGCTATGCGCAATTTATAATACTGACAAAATACCTAAAAATTTTGCAGTGCATTGTGTGTGACTATGATGCAAATGCCAATATATTTCCACATAATATAGTACTAAATATGGTCTAACTTCAATTTTCAGCCACATGGTGATTGAATCATTTTGTTAATTGAATCAACTTGAATCTATGAGTTGCCGATCAATCACTTGCAGTTGCCATGTGTGACCGATTCAATCAGGATTCATATGGTGACAAGAGGGTGATCAACCGACTCAATCACAGGAGTCGGCATTTTCAAGCGATTCAGAGAGAATCGATTCAATCAGAGTTGAATCGCTTACAAGTTGCTCACGGAAGGGGAGGTGTAGCGGAGGGGAGGGGTGGGGGGCGATTATAGATGCCCGACCGGACCCCAGCGAGGGTAGGGTGGGCTTTGACTGGCGTGGTTTGAAGAAGTGACCATGAACAAAGAAACGGTGACTGAGGGGAATGAAACAGACAACTGGATAAAAACACTCGACGTAATGGCTGCAAAAAACGATATAGCATACAAAGGACGATGGTACAATGTTTGGCTGGCTAGCGTGTGAATCAGCTGTATTTCAATATTTTGATGATGAAGTTTAAATAAAAATTACAAGACCAAGATAAGATACAGCACTGTAAAAAGTGCTTACCTGAAACCAACCTACAACAAAGCAGGAAGTGACGACACGTGATAAAACTTAAAAGCAAGACCATAGGTAACAATGAAAATGACATACGAGCCTCTTCGTATGACTGATAAACTTGTGGTGCGTGAGCAGACAATCACGTGACGCGCCTTGAACAATCAGCACGCAACCATGCGACATCACGTGATCTTTTCTATTCTATCACACCAGGTGACCCATCTTCCCGCTGATTATGACTCCTGCCTTTCTATGTCACGCCAATGATGGATTTAATGACATTTTGACTATGGCCCTGAAAGCCCCCGACCGCGAGGCCATTCACGGGCGCGGGAACCAGAACAAACTTCGTACCGGACTGGTAATTACTGTTTTGATCGGGCACCGATAGATGGCACTGCTTCCGGTGCACTGTTTGATGGCGAAGTCACGTGATCTCGCGTGCATAGGTTATATTGTGACGTTAGTCATATTATATCAGCATGACTAGACTCCTGATGTTTTGGATGGATGCAACTAAATTGTGGATGAAATTATTTTTAATAATTAAGGTTTCATAAAATCATAAAACACCAATGACTCACATTTAAGTTTGGTGTGATAAGTGCTTATGAAATAAGTCCCCAATTTAATACCCAAAGAATGAGCTGTTGCTGCGCGCCAGTCCTTAAACATAAATTCACCATAAAGCAGCACTCATAGATTCCAGAGCGTCACAACAACGTAAACATCAGCATTGTTTACCATGACAGCCTCGGCCGTATGTGACCATTACTGTGAATAAGTAGACTGTGACCCGTAGATGGACAGGGAGTGGAGGGGGAGGGGGAGGTAATGACGCCGCATCCGGTCAGTCCTGGGGACTGGGGAGCACTCAGCCCCCCCCCCTCTCTCTCTCTCTCCTATCTATCTCTCTCTCTCTTCTCCTCTCTCTCTCTCTCTGCCTCTCCCCTCCCACCCCTCTGCCGTTACCCGTATTCTGTCTGTAATCACAGACATTTCGTCCCTGCGTCCATCTGCGCCGTTTTTCTGCTGGGAACGATTAGCCCTCGGTCGTAGAAAACTGCTGTTCAAGAGACGAGCACTGGACTCCTCCCTGAGGTAATGATATTATTACCGGTGCAGCTGCTATTTCCTTCACCACTCTACATGAGTCATGACCAGCGGTTAGCGTCGCGTCTTCTCATAGGTTCAAAGGTCACCGCCAGGCCGCGCAACCGATCACGTGACCTTTGCAATGGAGGTTGACCGCGCGGACGCGGCGACTGGGGATGATCACGTGACCTGTGGGTTAGCGGGTGTGGACGCCGGTCACAGCGTTCAATCACGTGGAGTGGGTCCGTCCCACGCCAGAGGCCGGCTGGGGACGGTCGTTGAGAGTGGCTGGGACGGTCGTTTGACGGTGTGTAATTGGCGAATGGCTACGGAAATGGATACCAGGCACGGAGACAGTCGGAGCTAAGACTGAGACCGTGGAGAGTGACAAAAGATGGTGGCGAGGAGGTTCAGGGGTGAAAGTGGAGACAACGGGAGACGGATTGGAAGAGAAGGCCTCAGAACCTTCCTTTTTAGGCATTCTACATAAAAAATGCATAAATGATCATGGCCTCTCAGAAAATACATGTCAGAACAAAAGAAAAACAGCACATGACGATAAAACGAAAGGCAAATGATCAGTTCTGCATGATTGCTGCGCTATGCAGCATGTCTAGCGAGATCAAGAGCGGAGGGCAGGAAACCATTATTGTGGACCGGAGATATTTCATGGAACAACTAAGAGCCCCACCATTTCGGCATCATTCCGTCGCCAATTACATATCGCCCATGCGTCTTAAATTTCTGTCGTCGTTTCAACTCTGACCCGACCTCGCGTTGGTCCAAGCGACCGGCACAGGGTGGTTACATGACCCTCAGTGTAATTATGGAGGCCCGACTTCGGCGCGGGTCACAGGGGTCATGTTGAAGACGGCTGAGGTCACGGACCGTGATTGACTTTGGACGGAACGGTCACGCGGGTCGTGATGAGAGCTTGTTCGGTTGATGAGGAGGAAGGAAGAGGTCGAATGGGTAACATAAAAAGAAGGAGAGAGAGAGAGAGAGGGGAGAGAGAGAGAGAGAGAGAGAGGAGAGAGAGAGAGAGAGGAGAGAGAGAGACGCCATTCAGCTTGAAATTTGCAACAAATACCTATAGGCTATAATGATGTGAATATTGCTCTTGCAGTCTCAATATTTAGGTAATAAAAAATAACATTTTCCCACGAGATTGTGCTCACATGTTGGTAAAGACGCAAGATAAAGTTGCAGGTTACGATCTAAAAGCGCAGTGCATCGATCAAAAAAACAAAACTATCCAGTATTGGCGATGCTGCAGCCGCCTCAAGCCACTTCTACACCCATCACTATATTGACGCATCTTTTGTTCCCTGTTTTCTAGCGGCGGTAACAAATGCAGCATTGACTACCGTGCTGGTTTGAAGCACGATGACGTCATACTACCAGATTATCATCCCAGAAGACGATCTGCATACGAATTGGCCAGCTGGCGGTATGTTCACACGACATGACTACTAAATGGGTTTAAGCAGCAGGAACGCTGCCGGCTGCGCGAGCGGGCGGAAACCGAGCGGAGAGGATGCGGAAGGCTGCGGAAGACGAGAGAGGATGATGGAAGACGCGGAAGACGAGAGACGGGACAGGCGGATGGTGGCGAAGGAACATGGGAAGATGGGAAGTGGAGTCAAGCCTGAGAGGCAGGGGAACGAGAAGTGAAGAAATAGGGGGTAGATGGGGTGGAGACTGGAGAGACAAAAAGAAAAAAAACGGAAGGAGCGAAAAGGCTGAGCTGAGCAAAGAGTCGCTATAAAAAAACTTCCGATCTCGAAGGTTGTAGGGGGATACCTGAGGTAAGGAAGGATCGGAAGTGGATAAGAAAACAGAAAAGTTTAAATACATTGCAAGGATGGAAAAAGGCAAAAATGGTCGGTAAAATAAGGCAGGGAAGCAAATGCAAAGAAACTGAGCAGACTGCCGGCTGCCCAATTCATTCCACTTTGGCAACGCAGCCCTGTAACAGCCTCCTTGGTTCGAAAACGATCCAAACGTGACGTCCATGCCCATCATCCTTGATGAGATCCCCTTTCCATTCGAGTGTCTTCTACTCTCACGGCCATTAATTAACAATAAAACAGCCTAGACTGGTTGAGCTGCGAACCGGGGGTTAATGATCTTGCTGGACAGTGCGTGAGTGTAGCCAATACAATCAGTCTTTTATAGAGGTTCACGACACAAGATTGGCATACGTTGATCATGTGGAGCGGCTAGGCGACTGGCAATTCAATTATGTCCGAATCGCGGCAGGTCTTCAATCTCTCAGCATGGGTTCAGCTCAGATTAAACGACCGCCGAGCTGTGCAAGATACCATCACGACGAGATGTGTCCTTCATTTGAATGTGTGTACCATTATTCATGCTAAAGTGTAAGTCATTGTTGGTTAGAGTCTGTTTTGGGTCGTGGGAACTGCATCCCATTCAACATGATTTGTGCAACAGATTGAAGTTACAGAACAGAGAAGACAAATGAAAGTCAAACATAGCGGTACGGTTGACTGCCTGTGAGCAGTGAAGAACCAAGCGAGTGAATCGGAAGTGCTCAAGATACGCTTAAATATACATAAAACATTGTTCATTGGGGACATGTCTCAAAAACAGGCATCATCAGCGATCAGTTACACTCAACTTCAGGTGTCATTTAGCCGGATCAGTAGCCGCTAGCCAATAAATCTGCTCCAGTATGCACGTTGGCAATCAGCGGTCTGAGCCAGGCGGGGTGTCATTTACCGTATCGAATAACTCAGCGATGTCTATCTTGCAGCAGCGCGGAATGTTTATGCCCCGACAGTGCATCTCGAATAGAATTAGTCATCGTGAAAGATCAAATCTTGCCCAGTTGACAGGCTGACGGTAAACTAACTCTCCGTTTCACGAACCGAGTCTCGTGTTTGAAAACACGGACGATATGTTGGCAGGCGGTGATGCTGCTCACGGGCATCACGAATCCCCTCGAGGCATGGCCGAACAGCTGCCCGCCGAGGTCAGAGGGTACAAAACAACGACAGCATAGCAGAGGGTACATAACCCCACGTGTGTTTCTTTGGTGGCTGAACAGGGTTTTAAGTCTAATTTTGCTACTGGCCATGTCTATTTTTGCACTGACTAAGTGATCTGGATCTGGAAGGCTGATAGGTGACTAATAAGCTAGCTGGAGTGACATGAAAATTTCCCCGAAAAGTAACTTGCCCTAGTAAACAACTGTCATCACCTTGCTTCGTGTTCTACGTTAGTTCACACTTCAACCCAACCACCGCATTTCCCCATAGTCCACCACGATATGAAGTTCTCATCACATTCCGACAGCGTTAATCACGTGACCAGACCCCCTGCTGTCGGCACGGGCAGGGTCGGTCCATCAGCAGGATCACGTGACCGCCGACAGAGCGGCGCGCGTCACAACCGCCGCCACCCTGAAGGCCTGGTTATTATACGTCCGAGCGCCGGGACCCCCGCCGCTCGCCAGGTCTGCGGCCTGGTAATTATACCAGCGGTAGATGAACAGCACGGGACCCAGTATGCACCCCTGCGGTACGACAAAACCCACACAGGGGAGAGAAGGCAGGGAGGAAGGGAGGGAGGGAGAGAGAGCGAGAGAGAGAGAAAGAGAGGAGAGATAGAGAGGAAAGAGAGAGAGAGAGAGAGAGAGTGAGAGAGAGAGAGAGAGGGAGAGAGAGAGAGAGAGAGAGAGAGAGAGAGAGAGAGAGAGAGAGAGGAGGGAGAGGAGAAAGGTGAAATTCAGAGCGGAGGGGATAGGTATGTTAATATTTTATGGCACTGTATTCCCGTCGCCACATGCATTTGGTGGTCATAGGGTGCAACTGATTTGATTTTTACTCGGTTCAAGAGTCGAATCTTCAAATTGGGGAATAAACGTTGGAGCTAAATTAGAACGTCACCCGAGTCCCAGCATGAATCATTACGGCTCACAGCTCGCCAAATCTTGATCTCATCGTGGCATCAGCACGTGCTAAACGAGCTCAAATCCCGGAGTGATTTCATAGTCAAAAACATCGACGTCAAAGTTCAATAAACCTCGGCCTCGTTACGTCATAACATTTCAAACGGCTGCAACGCGTCACTTATTAGGAGGGACGTTAATTATTATCGTAGAACTAGTCTGTGACAGATGAAGAAAACTTTACCGCCACCCAGGCCGCGGGCTTTGCAAACGGTCTTTAAACCCGCGCCCGGCTGGGGGTCCTGGATTTCCACGCCCTGCTGGGGGGGGGTGTTTGAACACCCCCCCTTCTAACTCGGCTCCTGGGCCACGTAGCGATACGCGGAAGGCGGCGTTCGAAAGAGCGTCAAAAATAATGACGAAATCACTTCGGTCAATTTTTGGTCAGGTCAAAGGTCAGGCCACCACAGGTCATTGAAGGCAAAATTTCGCCGATTTCCAGGTCGAATGTCGAAAATTTCCAAGAAGCCAACGCATAACTCGGGAACCAATAGAGATACAGCGCCGCGGAAAAGCGCATTCGATAGCCCTATTAACGCCCTTTCTGAGTAATTCTCTCAGATTTGACCTAACGTCAACGGTTTTGCCTGCAGGGGGGCAAAAACTGCAAAAATAGCCGATTTTTTCGGAAACAGTTTTTCTGCAATAACTTTGACCCAAGCCTTGTACGAGCTTACTTTTACCGGCATCGTGTTCCTCTCGTCAAGACGCATCGAATGAACTATAACTTGACCTTGAAAGGTCAACTTGAAAATTTGACCTCAGGTCAAGGTCATGACCTGACCGGAAAGGGTCATGTTGCATATCAGTCGATCCGTATCGTCGAGCTGAACACATCTAAGGCGTTTTCATCGCTCTAGCATGCCTCTATCAAAAGTTATTTGCGAAAAACTGTTTGATACCATTCGTGACCTAAGATGACCTCAGGGCATAAACAAGGGTCACTGACACCATTTTCATGTTCAGTGTGTCTAAACCACCTGTAATTCGGTGTTTGGGAGTGTTTATAATGTCTTTCGTCCAAAAGAGGAGCATTTCAATTTTCTCCCATTGACTTATAATGGGGAGGTCGCAAAATTGACCTGACCTTAGGTCATCGATATCAAAATTCTGAGATATACATTTTGTACATGCTTTTGCTCTTAGCAATCGCTGAAAGTTTCAAAGCGATCGGTCACTCGGTGTAGCTATGACAGACATTGAAACCTTTTATGAGGTGAGGTCACTTCAAGTGACCTGGTGACCTGACCTTGAATGACCTTGGTCTGAAATTTTCACAACATGTGTAAAATTGATGTATGATAAGGTGTACCAAAAACGGCGGCGCTCCGCGCCGCCGTTTTTGAGATATTCGCGAAAAACCACAAGGGGGGTGTTCAACACCCCCCCCCAGCAGGGCGCGGGTTAATTTAGTTGATTCTAACGTCAGTAATTTTGAAGATGAATTATTATCACTTTTGGTCAAAGCGACATTCTATAAATCACCAGGCAGTGGCAAAATGTCAGGACGTTTGCAATAAATGCCTCTGCGTGACCAGTGCTTTCAGCAAAAACAAAACTGAGGAAATTCTGCACAGACTGATGAGATGTGCATTACAACAAATTAACAATTATCAATAAAAGATTACAAACGGAATAAAACCATAAATATCTATCCTAGAAACACCAGCGGTTAGCTCATCTCATCAACGATTTAAATTAACACTTTCAACTGTAAAATAACCCGTCTAGTCTGCATATTATCAAACACAAACAAATTTCCGAGTATGACGTCCGTTTCTCACTGCTCCAAAGTCCGTTTTCCGCAATCCCGGTGCCACGGATTCGGGGCCTGGTAGTGCTGATAGGGACATCACTTTAGCCAACCAGACGTCAGCCCGACAGTGTGGGATGAGTTGGCCTTTGTTGAAGTGACCTGACTTAGCCCGCATGTACCTGGCTTGGTGCTTCAAGTGGAAATGAGGTAATGATGATAGAAATGTAAATTCACGTAAGTGAGATGGCGCGAGAAGAGAGGAAGAATAGAAAAAAACGGGTAAAAATCACTTGACATGTCTCGTTAGTAGTGTGTCCTAATAAACACCACAGTAACCGTAAACTGCAGACAGCCGATTCAATTCACGACTTTTTCCGGTAAGGTTCGATTAAAGGAGCTTCTCAACGTAACTTCATCACATACTTAGCGTGCCTTTGGTTCGAAATCTCATATGCAATGATCTCACTGTCGATGCAAGGCTGCCAAGGAATAATCGCTGATCACTGATCAGGTGTCTACCCGGACCCACGGCTAACCTTGAATTCAGACCACTTCACGGCGCCTGTATTGAAAGTCGTGAGCAATTTGGTCAAATTGGGCGGTCATGACTAGAGCCTCACAAAGAGAGTGATTACGGATGGCCGGTGATTGGTTGGCTGGTCAGAACAGGTTGCACTTGGGCATCATGCGAACACACAACAGGTGTGGAGGTAGCAGGGAGACGGTCGTCGTGCCGCCAGGCTGGGTATGTGTATACTTGGCCGGTTGTGAGACGGGAGAGAGTCTACGCATTTTAACCATTTTGATGTTCTCAAGTGAGCAAACTAAGCGAACAACTCGCTAACTTTAAAGGTAGTGTGCCAGCTTTCCTGGACCGTATGGAGTTAATGGCCCAGATAAGGAGAACCGGATTTTTAGAACTTATCCATACCTTCAAAACTCATGGAAACGTCTTAAATTCTTCAAATTTTGAGTACCCCAGTGCGAAATTCGCCCCGACGGGTTGTCGGTCGTACCCCAACCACATTTCACACCACTATGAACAATAAATGCACACACTGAAATCGCTATTACCGATAGGCTCATCCAATCAAGTTTCGATAAACCCGTTCATCATCATCTCCTGCGGTTTCGAACACGCCTGTTAGGTGGTGCGGTAAACCGCGCCCAAAGCCAGGGCCCCGCCCCGGTAACGTGAGGTAGCCGAGTCAGGGCAGCGTGCGCTGACCCAAGCCGGGGCCGCGCGTCCCGGTGTCATGTGATAGCCCGGGGCTGCCCGGGGATGCGGTAGACCGCGCCCAAAGCCGCGGCCCCGGCTTGGGTCAGCGCACGCTGCCCCGACTCGGCTACCTCACGTTACCGGGGCCCTGGCTTTGGGCGCGGTCTACCGCAGGTGGCTTCTGCTCATACTTTGTGGTGCGGTGGTGGTGCGTCGGGCCGCGCGCTCTGACTTCGGCCAAGAAAAATGCGTCAGCTGATCATTGTCATTTCTGCCACTTTCATGTGGTGAGATGGGGTCATAACTTTAGAGACGGCTGTTTCATATCAATTATTTTACATAAAATAATATTCAAACCATAAATTAATGTTCGACAGCCAAATTAAGAAACAATACCAATACAGGCTTACAGTTTAAATTTGACATTGTGTTGTCTACGATTAGACAGCTGATAACTCATTCCCGTACGTCGTAACTCTATAATGACCTTTGCTTATTGTCACATGTGCGCCGCATTCGCGATTGTTGCCGACGCCTGTTTGCAGGTCAGCCCACTACAGTTGTTATACATATCGAAAAACCGATAAACTTTTAGGCGAAAAAACACTATTTTAGTTAGGCCCATTATTTTTTTTTGCGATATTAGGTAAAAACAGAAGCCTCTTATCCTAGGAAAACTAAAATGGGAAATCATTGGAAGGTGGCACACTACCTTTAATGCATGACTTTTCTTAGAGCAATAGGTACATTTGGATGCTTTGAGAATGGAGGAGTTATGCCGCGCAGTTGACCTAACTTTGTATTTGAAATAGGTACATAGATGTTATTATAGATGTTATTCTTGGCAGTTGGCATTCATGAATAAATAAATGATAAGTTAAATTGTCGCGTTTCTTTCCATTCAGTATAGCCTAGTATACTACAAATAATACAAATAATATCAAGAAACTCAGTTGAGATGATTTCTCACATTATACTTCGCTGGTCTCATGCTCTTTTTTAACCCTCGCCCTGGCAGGGCATTTTTCATAACACGGCCTGGCAGGGGGGGGGGGGGGTCGATGCGACCCCCCTCCCTCGCGATTGGCTCCTATGGCACCTAGAAACACCAAATTTGGTAGGTAGGTGGGCCCCTGGAGTTCTCGCCCTGTGCAAATTTGGTTGCTCTAGGTCAATATTTAGGGGGGTTTTGGGGGGTATAAATGTAAAAAATTCGCTAAAAACAGGTCAAAAGTGTTTCGCTTATAACTTTTCATCTTATTAAGATAGAGCAAACAAAAAGCACCAGTGAACTCAGCACGTCAAGGCGCGTCGAATGATATACTTTTCAGCTTGCTTAAGTGTACTTAAAGTTTTTCTTAAATTTTAAGTAAACTTAAATTAATAAATTAAGTTAAAGTTAACCAAATTGCATCATATCGCATATCATTCGATTCGGCTGATCACCAGGAACACAATGATACCATTTTTAAGCTCTAGCGTCATTATGTGCCACGTATTGGCAAAAACGTCATTTGACCTCGGTTGACCTCATTTGACCTGACCCATGGATAAGTACACCAAACAAGAAGCACCAAGTGACCTGCTGTTAACCCTATTCCTGGGGGGGGGCCTCAGGAGCCCCCCCCCCCTGAGGTTTTTTGGTTATTTCTCCCTAACGCGTTGAGCTAGGAAGCTCAAATTTTCTGACTTTTCCTATAAGGCTTCTACGCAACATGTCTGAAAATTTTGAGTTGATCTGACCTCAGGTCAGGTCACCAGAGGCGGTTTGGTGACCCTACCTCAGAAAAGTTTGCAATCACGTCAGAGCTAGAGTTTTTGACCGATCAATTTCTTCTCTTCAGGCTTTAGTTAGGGTACCAGTATGTGCAATTTGTATATCTCGGAATTTTGATATCGGTGACCTAAGGTCAGGTCAATTTCGCGACCTCCCCATTATAAGTCAACGGGGGAAAAATCAACTCCCTGTTTTTACCACTAAAACGGGTCGGAATGGCCCCATATACCATACATGACTTCATATACGATCAACCTTCACTACCTTGAGGTCTGTTTTGCTGTTGGGCAGCTGTGAGGTCATGTGACGTCATCAAAGGTCACCAAAGGTTTTTGGCCAATAACTCCGTACAGGAACAAGATACAGACGCGTGGATGGTCTCATTGTGTTCAGCTCGTCAAGACGCATCGAATGATATACATGATGACCTCGAGGTCACGTGACCTGAGGTCAACCTTTGACCTTGACCTTTCGAGGTCAACATATTTATCATTCGATGCGGATTGACGAGAGGATCACGATGATGCCCTTAGTTTGTTCCTATCTTGACTAATTCGAAAGTTATTCGAGAAAAACTCTCTCCATATCTAGCACCGCCATTTTGACTTTTTCGACCCCTGTGACATCATCTTTGACCTGACCTGAAAATTACCTCAGTAAAAATTGTAGACCTTGTCCATGCGTACCCGATGCCGTTTACCGCTTGTCGCTATCTTGCTTCGTTCTCGAGATCTCAGGGGGGGGGCCGAATCGGCCCCCCCCCCGCCAGTTTCTTGTCCCGGCGGAGCCCGCCAGGAATAGGGTTAAGTACTGTGGTTTCAAAGCACAAAAGTGATAGAACGAAGCGGATATCTCCAGTATTTTCCGAATTTAGTTTTCCCATAGGCTTAACATTACGACGTAATGACCTCTAACTGACCTCAGGTCAGTGACCTCAAAAAACCCGAACTATATGTTATACAACTCGGTGAACTTAGCACATCCTGAAAGTTTGAAGGAAATCAGTGCAAAACTGTGAGTTGGACAGGTGCAAAAAGAAAATTGAAATTTGACCATGACCTTGTACCGGTTTTTCTGACCTGGTGACCTGACCCAAGGTCACCCGGACCTGAAATTTTCAGGTCATATGTAAAAAGGTTGCCCCATAGGCTGTGCCAAATTTGGCGGCGCTGCGCGCCGCCGTTTTTACGCTATCTTCGAAAAACCTTAGGGGGGGGGGGTCGCATCGACCCCCCCCCCTGCCAGGGCGAGGGTTAACTACACCATTAGCCATTTGAAATAGCCGTGCTGCCCTCTCGGGGCCACCTCTCGGGGCAGGTGACTCACGTCCCCCCCCCCCGGGTCACTCGACTCTGTCCTGTCATCAGAGCCGAAGCCTGACCAGTGCCGGGCCCACCTGGTAACCAGACCCTGTCATCAGGAGCCATCGCGGTCGGACCGCCCCCTTCCCGGCGCCGGGCGCTGCGCACTCTGCCCGACCGACCGTCACTCTACCCGGCGCCAGCTGCTCCCCTCCTCTTCGTGCCGTCACTCTACCCAACCGTTTCTACCGGGTCTAGTAGCTCCTCTGTTCTACCTGGCCATCGGTCTACCGTCTACCATACGTCATTGCCTCTCTTCGACCAAGCTGCGGGAGCCACACACCAAAGTGGATCCCAGTTTCATACACGTGAACCGCCGGGATACGTATCAATATTCCATCAGAGCTGGACCAAAATGGATCGATCTTCTCAGATGCCCGTGGAGCAGTAATTATGAAATTCAGTAGCCGAAACTCATCAAATTATGAATTGATATAACCTCAGCGCTGGCTTCCATTTCTGATAGGAACAGAGGTGACGATAACCGATATGGAAGCGTAACAAAACACACTCAGAAATCAAACAGCGACTAAAACGTTAGGCCAAAATATTTAAGACAGAAATAGTTATTCTTTTAGTTTAGTATAGTTCAATCTCCCGACCAAAAGTTGTAAAATGCAAGCTTCAGACACCATTTCTATACCAGAGCAGAAGCGAAAAGAGCGATGGTGTAAGTTATCACAAACTTCCACAGCCCGAAGGCCAGCTCTCCGCGAAGTGAAAATACTTTCTTTATGGGTCACTGACAAGACCCATCTCCACTTTCGGCGGATCGACAGTATTACATTTCTCAATTCGTGAAATACGATCGTCCTTCTGTCGAGATAAGCTGTCAGGAAGTTCCTCCACATGATAAGAGGCCTCAATCTCTCTCCCTCCCTCTATGCGACCGGCGGGGCTACGTTTGCTGACAGGTCGCCGGCCCGGGCGCTCTATCTGACCATCTCACCGGGGCTGACTTTGCCAAGGAAGAGAGAGAGGGGAGAGGGGAGAGAGAGGGGGGGAAAGAGAGGATGGAGGAGTTCTACAGGGCACATTACTGGCCAGTAAACAGGCTGGCGACGGCAGGTAGGCAGGGACACGGGACGAGGGTCAGGGACGGGAAGCAGACAGCGTAAAGATGGGCTACGATCGGACGGACGCACTGACTTCAAAACAACAGACGTCAGAAGGTAGGGCACTGCCGAAAAGTCGGGACAGAATTTCTCTAACAAGCTGAAGCGTGCGTGGATATGATGATGCGAATAACTTACGAAGTCTGAGTTAACTGACTAGCGAAGACAGCCTTTCTCGAAAAGAGGTCAGTTTGTTTTATGAAGCATTTATCTTTATTAGACAGATGAATGTACACAATGTGTAACCATCTAACCAATGAAGATGCAATACGCTGGTGATTGGTTGACGTATTCAATTACACACCGAATTCATTCAGACTTTTGCCAGTCACCGTTTCCATTTACATATAAGTTGCACAGCATGCATTAGTGCAGCAATTATCGCCAGATTATGACATATTGTATGGCAAAAAGGCGGGTATTAGTTGGCATTGCGTCATCAAATGCAGTCTAGATGTCGTGCTGGGTAGATGTAAGGAAGTCCATGCGGGTGCGCCAGTACATTTGTCCAGCCTAGCTCTTGTGACCACATCAAGCGCCCGCTGAAAAAGCTGGACTCGCCTGAAATAAGTTGAAAAAAATATTGTGGTCCTATCCAGGATATTTAAGAGAGAGACACCTTTCAAAAAACTATTAATATATTTGCTTCGGCCTAATAGATGGCTGTGGTGGCCCATTACGCACAGTAACAGAAAATAGAATGTCAGAAGACGACCCTTGAGAAAATTTTCAATCACTCTACCTCGCGTAAAAGGGTTCAAAGGAGTTATGACCAATTTCAATCCTTTACTTCCTTCGCGGCAGCTTTTTAGCTGAGCCCTTACCTCCCCATTACCATTATTAGAAATGGTAATGGAGTGCAAATGACCCACCGGGCTAATTCCTGGTTCCTCCCGACCCCTCTCGAGCCTGGCGCCATGGTTTTCAGCCGAGCCGTCATCAACTCTCCGACTGGGCCAGGACAGCACTTTCCCATACCTGCTACATTGCATGATTAAATCGAGACATCCAGGCATTTAATGGCACGTGCACTGTACCACACTTTTCAAAGTTTAATGCAGTGCTTTAATATTGCCAGCCGTGTGGTTCAAGGGGTGTGGTTAAACGCGTTGAACCACACGGGCTGACGTCACTTATAAGTGTGAGCTTTTGGCGTATGGGAAACACCTTCCAGCCCTAAGGCCGGGAATTCAATAAATGTCACCTCGCTTTTTTAGCGAAAAGCACCTCGGGCCTAACGGCCCTCGGAGTTTCGCTAAAAAACCTCGGTGACATTTATTGAATCATCCCGGCCCCGGGCAGGATATTACTCGCCTATAGATCAGACGGCGCCAACCCGCGTCCTGTCCCCCCCCCCCGCTCCCCCCCCCCCGGTGACAGCTGGTCACCTGGTGTGTCAGCTCGGGCCGCGTGGCCGCATGGGTAATTTAGTGGTCACGAGCGGTGCTGGGGTGAGGGGATTTGAACGGTAGCGCACGTTGGTGAGACACTGTCGTACAAGATATCACACTGTCAGACTGTTCCTTTTCTCATTGTCTCTCAATGTCCCACTCGACGGTGGGCTCAAAATTGAGCCACGAACTGGCACCCGGTAAGTAACAAAGAGAAACAAAGGCAACAAAGAAACTATGGACAAGAGGTTAGGTGGAAAAATGGAACGAAACCAAACGCAAACCTGGAAAAATGTGTAGTTATGATAAAGTTAAAACTAAAATTTATCGTATTACAACTACATATATACGATCGCTGTATCGCTTCTAAAACAGTGAATTGATCAAGCTACCATGGATTCCCGCAATAGTTGGAATTCAAACAGATGCAGATGTGGCGCTATCAACGCGCCCCTACCAGCGATCGTCTGTACATGGCCAACTACGTGCAAAACTCGTAAAGAAGCACCAGGGTGGGGCCCTTTATGTTCCTATAAAGGTCCGCATATGTCAAAGCTGCAAGCCATGCATGGTGAAATGAGTTAAGTCCGAACCATCCTGACGTAAATTCAAAACATGCTACGCTTGCTCTATTTTACAGTAGCGCTGATCTTTGAATACAAAACGAAGCAAGTCATGCACCCCCAAACACTATGGAGGGCAGGTTAGACGCGTGAACCAAAAATGGCACGCGGTAAATGGTAAATAATGGCAGCGAAGAGTAAAAACAATCCGCTGCCCGTCACAGACGTCGCCAGCAGTTACTTTTCGACGTCAAAACAAAGACCGCGAATACCCTCAGCCTCATCTGTGGCAGAACAATGGCAGGTGGCGTGCGACGGGCACCCATTAGAGCCCTTGGGTCCACTCCAGGTCCGCGCGTTTGGCGGCGGCCGGTGCGCGTGGGATTAGTGGCGCGACAGGGACGATTAGTGGCGCGACAGGGACGGTTAGTGGCGCGACAGCCGGCTGGCGCCGTCGACAGGGGTCTGTCAGGGAGGGACACACGGCGTCATCCCGCCCACAGGTGAGTGACGCTCCACCCTCGCTACACGGGGGCTACCACAGGGGTGAGTACTAGGTGCTGTGTGTTTGTTGTCATAGGGGAGCTGACTCTATGTATATGCGCCACAAGTTGGTCAATTGGTATCGCGGAGTGAATCATGCACTTCACTGTGGATTTGGAAAGACAGACTCCTGGTTTGGACGGTCAGCAGTTGCCACGGTCAAGTAGTTTTGCAATGTGTCAAATAAAAAACAAATAAAACAATATTTGTTGTTTTACAGGAAGAATTCCCAATAGCCAGTAAATATTGAATTTTGGTAATGTAAGCCTGCTTTCAATGCTAATGCCAACCCGACTATCAATATCTTCCTCTTTTGACTGACCTACAAGTCGCAAACAATACATTACATGTTCAGCAATTACTCTCAGCGAAATCGTTTTATTCAAATTAACGTAACACTAAACCACATTACCATATATTACCGGCACGATAAGACGCAGAAGAGCCGTATTAATGTGATTCTACTGTACTTAGATATGCGTGGTAATCCAAGTGCAGTGCACTTTGACACCGTGAACGCAAACGCACTTTCAGCCCGCCCTGGAGCCGTTAAGCCTGCCTTGATTAGGTTCGGATTAAGTCGGATTGGGGTGAGGTCGAGAAACGCTCTCCAAGTGGGAGACAGACAGGACAGCGGGTGGTCTTCGGAACAGGCTTACTCTCAGGAGCTGAGAGAGCTACAAGATCGCGAGCTGTCAGAGACTTCAGGAGGTCTCCAATACTGACAGCGCCGCAGGTCTGTCAGGGGCCGTCAAGACTCCAGGGATAATGCTGACAGACCCACACGGCTGTCTGGAGCTGTCAAAACGCTGCGAGTTGTCACAGGCTGACAGAACTACACATTACCTGAAGCTCACGAAGCTACAGGGGGCTCTCCAAGACTGACAGAGATGCGCCATTTTGTGGAGCTGACGTAAATGCGTCTGATTGGCACCGGTTTACTCTGAGACAGCCCTGGATCGGAGCGTTATCCGCTCGTCATCCAGCGGATTCATCCGCCTGCCATTGTAAGTGGTTTTCATCACGCATCACCCAGAAACCGTCATCCAGCAGTGTCGTCAGCCAGTCGGTCATCCGACTGAACTTCATGTCGGTCATCCGACTGAACTTCATCCGATTCCTTATCCAGCTAGTCATCCAGCAGTGTCATCCTGTCACTATCGCTGTTTAGAATTCGCGACCCAACCTCCGCCTCTTGTCTCCCTAGTTACAACGATGGCCACTCTCAAAGCTGCTACTCCATCACTCCACGTCCTACAGAACCGTGTTGTGGCCAGATTGCCTACAACGCTGTGGGCCTGAGGGCAGATCGCGAGGACCTAATCCTGACCGATCACTGCTGGTTTCACCAACAGCAAGCACTGCTGAAGTAAGCTTCTAGGAGGTCCGTATATGAGCATTCTGCTCAATTCTCTCTCTGCAAGTGTGTTTGATGTGTATGGGAAGCCACATATCCGGGAGCGGGGAGCGTTTGGCGAGGAACAGCTCACGAAAACGTCTGGCGAGAACGAAGCTACCCTTCACGGCAGCCAAAACAGTCCTTTGCGGTGTCCAGAAGAAGAGTGGGTTCGAAGAACCGGTCCCCGATCGGCCGTGTTCCGTGGGACGGTGAGTGATCACAGGATCGTCCGACAGCCCAGGAATGCTTTTAGCGGGCGACTCGCAGGCGCGTCGGGGCCTCCGCTAGGACTATTTACGTCAAGTGTCAACACTGGTCTGCGCTGGAGGTGCTATGGACACGCCTGTGAGCGTCAGGAAGTGCCGCCGAGTGCCGACGCGTCGGCGGGTCCTTGCTAAGTGGTGTCATTCATTGTGACGTCTTATCGGAACGAAGAAAGCGCGTGGGGTCGAATGTTTGTTGTCTTTGGCCGCGCCTGAAAAGGTTGGTTCATGTAACGGTGATGTGCATACCGCCAGCGACATAAGCTCCCCATGTTCTGGTCGGGATGTGTGTAAGATTAAACTAACATTTTGAATCTGGGCGCAGGTCTGAGATCCGTCAAAGGATACACCAAGGTTCCGTTGTAAGACCACCGCGATATGAAACGGGATGTTTTCCATTGCATCAGACGCCAGACATTCCTCGTTGTCGCCTGGTTGTCGCGATTAACTTCCTGATAGGAGAGTGATAAGACATGGAGTCCGGGAGAGATAGACCTCCTAATTAAAGCGACTTTTCGTCGCTTATGTCAGCGGCAAAACTACCAAAGCCCGCGCCGTGAGGAGTGATGGCTATCGGGATGCTACAGTAAAACGCTGCTGATGGGTTTTCCCGTACACAGTCTGAAGAGCCAGGCACAGCGTGTGCTGTCAGTTGTGGTTTGCTGTGGCGCTACAAATGGTATCAACCAATCGCAAACGTCCGATGTTTTAATCACACGTCGGAAGGGAAAATGCGTGCCTTGGTGGTGCCATCTGATGGAATTAGTCGTACTGGGAAGCCATTGGAACGTGAGGAAGCGTGAAGAAGCAGTACAAGTGGATACCTTCATCGCCATTAGGTGGACGAGGTAAAGCCCTCTGAACAAGGACAGGGAAGTCAGATAAAACGAAAATAGGTGTCGAATGAAAAGCAAACAGTTTGATTGATACATGAAAATGTCATCATGCACCGTTGAAAACATGTTTCATCAAAACATTGACGACAGAATCAAATACGACACCGGACACCCTCCCTACCTTGCTTTTTGTGGAATGACTTTGATTTTTTTCATTTTGAAAATTCAAATGCTTATGAACTTGACAGAATTACCAAGGAATAGGCCTTGATATTATCTGATCAGTGTGCCATTTCTAATCATTATGCACATTTCTTCACATCCGTGGCTGTATAGTGTATAACAGTCAACGAGGAAGCATAAGTTGTAAGACGAATTGGGTAAGTTAGAATCGCATCTATCTGCTAAGTAAACATCACTGAATATAGCATGAAAATAGCTGCAATTGGAAAACGTGCAACATGAGGCACGCAATCACTAAAACACCAGCAGAAACAGATCCACACCTACCTCGTTCGGAGTTTTCTACAGTTAGCCGCTTCTTCAGTGCAGGAAAGCCCACATCCAGTCTCCCTCCCTCACTCAACGTTTGTGTCCACTCTATACCTATCCGTCTCTCTGTTCGCCCAAACCACACAGTCCCTCGCACTTTCCAACCACGCGCACAGCCCCTCACCCCTGCGACGGCTGGAGCCTGACTGATGCTACGTGAGCTGGCGGCGACGGCGGCGGCGGCGGCGGCGGCGGCGGCGGCGGCGGCGGCGGCGGCGGCGGCGGTCGCCGTCTTGGCGGCGGCCAATGGCTGAGGCGCCGACCACTTAGCTCGGGGGAAGGGCAGGGGAGGGAGGGTTGGGGGCGGGACAAAACAGCCCACAATGGACCCGCCGCACAGACTGGGATGGACACAGTCGACTGGTGCATTACCAGAAATACTTTTTGGTGGTGGGATTGTGTAATGTGTGTTTCCTTCCTCACAGATGTGTTTCCTGCAGAAATTAGCGAAACAGTAACCCGTTTTGCGGAGGAAAATGACAAAATAAGATGCAATAAGCAGCGAAGGGGATTTTCGCATTGGCATCGCCATCAGGAAAATGTCATGTCGCCAGAAGCTGGTATAGCTGGTATACGTCTACGACCCGGCGTAACATCACCGCAAACAAGTTTACTTGTCGAAATCCAGGTTATTATTAATTGTTTTGATGTCGGACTTATCGAATATTTACCTAGCGTGATCTACAATGACACTCCTCACGGAGATACTACATAGTGCCACATCCTTTTATAACTTACAAACGACTTATGCCCGACTATTATAACTGAAACCTTCAAAAGGCTCAGATTGAGGTAAGCGTTACCACCACTGTGCACTGTATACCTAATGGGCTGATGCCTGTGCACTTTACCATACATATGAACCAAATTCTAATCAAATTGGGAATTACATGGGTGGGATCCGGAGCACATGACGGGGGGGGCTATGAATAGGGTATCCGATTGAGGATATGAGAATCTGAGTGGAGATATGAAGGTCTGACTGGCGACGGATGGATCTGAGCAGGTACAAATCATCCGATAAACCTAGGATCGCTCCAAAATCTTTTGAAAAAGCAAATAATAATTTAATCATCAGCTGTTCAATGTTCATACACCCAGCACTTAAGGCGTCGTGGAACTGCTGAAACGACATTGTATCATTGGATTCCAGTGAAATAATCCCGACAAAATTAGTGGCGATTCCTTCTCCTTCTTGAAGACTTGCTAATAGATCATCATGCTATGACTCAACCAATTTTGATTTGTAGTTCCACAACATTCATCAAATTTTAAAATAAGAAGTTCGACGGACGACATACGCTACTAAACATGCCCTACTCAATTTGCGTATGCTGCAAGTTTGTGTTACAGCAATACCAAACATTTTACGGAGGCATAAAACAGGCAACATAAACCAAATACCTATCCAACACTACTTATTTCGGATAGTTTGGCCGTTACATGTTTACTAGCAACGCCCCATTGTTCTCCGTTTCGTTTTAGTTCCTTTTCAACCATGCACCATCATTATATCACATTATTATTACTCAATAACGGCACAACATCAGAGTCACGTCACATGAATCTCGCGCGCCCACTAATTTCAGCCCTCTTTCAGCGCGTGTCAGTCTTCAAAACCGACATATCGCACCCTCCACCCTACCCCGCGCCAAAAATATGGCGCGCCGAGCATGCACATCAAACGAAAATGAAGTCATTATGCAAATTAATACTCTGCAAATGAGCGTCACAACGTTGTCGGTTTCCGCGCGCCCCTAACGACATCCCAGCGGCCATCTGCCAAGCGCGCGTAATGGCCGCACGTGGGTGGTTTCCCGCCATGTGTTCATGTTTGTTTTTGCCCCCCCCCTGCACGCCCCCTCGTTCCTCTCGAGGTTTGCCCGCTAACCTGTTATCTGATGCTCTCGACACACACTCCCTTCCCCTCTCTCCCCCTCTCCCCGGATGGTGGCGGTCAGTAATGAATTGTTCGGGGTCGGCCTAATTACTGGTTCTCTGTGGGTTTTCCTGGCCTGTGTGTATTTGCCAGAGGATGGCGTTTTTCATCAGGGGAGACCGGCGGGGGTGATGGGAAGCCGGTCAAGTTATAGGACCAATCCCGTGAACGAGGTCGTGTGTGATTGTCCTTGTGCGACAGGCTAGGTGGGTAACAAATCAGTGTTATTACTTCTACTAGCAAAATAGCCAAGGAAAGATCAGAAATTTCTTCATAAGTTAAGCACTGGACGGGTGAAGATCATCTGTAGCTGCATACAAGTCACTTCGCAAATAAATGGGGTATTGGCGTTGAAACTTACTTGAAAAGGTTGCTGTGGTTTCTCGTCGGTTAGAATTAGTGGTGTCAATTGCGGAAAATTGGGATACCGATACCAAACCAAATACCAACCAAAACTGTAGGGAAATACCGAAACCAAACCAACTAGTTGGGAAAATGAGGAAAATACCAACTTTTTACCGATTTATTAGCCTCTTATACATTAGTGAGGGTTCATGATACCAACAAAATACCAAACACATTACGATTGAAATACCAAATACCAAGTTGGTATTGGTTTGGTATCGGTATACCAAAAAGTTGGTATCCGATTGACATCTCTAGTTAGAATATCTTCTTCATCACATTTTACTGCAGCTGTCTTTGCTACCAAGCGAATTACAAAGTACGTTTATGATCGTCTGCTGCTTTTCACGTGTTTTACCGCACGTCGTGTTTGACTGGCACCGATTCAGAAGCCCCCAACCCTTTCAGACGGGTGACGACTGGCTCACTTGGGAGCACTGTTATTACTTCATAAGTCTAGTTAAGCTTCATTAAATTCCTGAAGCACACAGATTGGTTGATTGTGTTTGATGCGATTCAGCTGCCTAATTGTTGTTACGCTTGACAGGGGCACAATGAAGGCACGAAGCAGCGAAGACGGCTTACTTTAGTTTCCATCCAGAAATCACACTTGTTTGATATCAAATCTGATCTTAATGTGACCTTCGTGTAACGCCTTATTTCAGTGTTTGCTTTGGTCGAGTTCATTTTAAGTTGAATTCATGGACAAAGTTGGACTAGTTTTCAAAATCTAAAATCCCAAAAGCTGAGCTTATCTCCCAGGACGTCTCTATGCAAGTGCAAAGAATATGTAACGGAAAGGCGTTATATGAAACCTTTACCTATAACGTCTAAATTGCCCCCTTTCCAAGTCGCACATGCATAGCTTATTGCAAGCACACCCGTATTTCAACGTAATTTTCTAAGTCACAAGTCGCAACTACTGCGTTGTGGCGCCAATATCCAATTGAACACTAAAAAGGACGAGCAAAATAAAAGAGGGATAATATACGGTACCCATGGCTGCTCATGAAACTTGGACAATAAATGGAATCGTCACTGAGTGAATAACCATCCACAAGACTATGAGTGGAAATTGAGGCATAAATTTTGCTTCCAAATAATGTCCAGCGTCTCTTTTCAAAACGAGCATCCGTCTAACAAAAATAAAACGACGTAAACTCGTATGCATTCCACAACCACACCCACATTCAAAAGACTGACATCCACAAGTATTCTCGTCCAAAACTTTATAAGCGAAACGCGACTGTCATCCAAGTCAGTAGTTGAGTTGCAAGGAGGCTCCAAATGACCCCACTAACCACGTATTGCATGCTTAATGGCCATTAGACGAGAAAATAGCGTCATTCACGATGGAGTAGCGAGAGGCCATTCGGAGACCTCTGGCATCTAATTGGAGACTCGGTGAGTGACCTCCGAAATCTGACTCGCCCGCGATGTAACCTTTTTATGAGATTCGCCTTCGCCTTGCCCGCTGAATGGTGGTAAGTATGATGTCGTCAATTGGCGGGAGCAAATGGCGGGAAAGGCATGCCGTGCAACGTCAGGGGGACGTGATTGGTGGGTTCTCAAGGTCCGTAATTGGTCGCTCTAATGTTGTGTGATGATAGCGCAGCAACTTCTGATTTCAGTGTATTGGAAATTTGTTATTAAGTTAATTTTTAGTTAAGATGACCTCTGGTTGCGTTGCGACTGGCAAAAAAAAAACAGAAGACCAATCCCTACAAACTAGGCCGCATCTTTTACTCATTTTTTAAGCTTCAAAGTCCTCTCTGACCTCAGATCTGTACTCACTGACTGACCCCTCTGAGTCCATTTTGACCTCACCTCTTCCCCTCCCCCACCCTTTCCACTCTCTCCCTGTCCTACGCCCGTCTCCGTGTCCCCTATCTATGTCCCACTCCGCGTTCGTGCGTCCCCTCGCTTGTATCTGCCTTTAGAATGTATCAACTCTATCGGTTTTGTAATGGACCTGAAACACATCTCGTGTCTTTGAGACAGTGCGGTGCGACCCGCGGCCGCCCGCCGCCGAGTGTGTTTTTGTGAAGGTGCTCGGTTCATAAAAGCACGCGTATCAAAACATCGATCTGCACTTGACATTATCGGTGCTCGAGTGACCCGGTCCGCGGCTGCTGGGTGGCTTCATCGACACCGGGATGAAATAGGAAAGGAGCCGGGGAGATTTAGCCGGAGGGAGTGATTGGGAAGAGGAGGTGGGATTGTTTCTATTGGTGTTGTAGATAAGTCAAGTAAATCGTAGGACAGCTCGTGGTCAAGATATGTTATTTGATGAGCAGAGCAGAAAAAAAAACGGTTCATAAGGGAACTAAGAGCAATTTATGTTTTAGTTTAAAGGCGTGTTAAAATATTTCAGTGATTAAGACGAGACACAAAGGTGTGTTTTCTAGAAAGACAAGCACATGGTTCCATGTCGTTGGTATTGGTTCTGTTCCTGTTATTTTGCTTAAAACGATACAATTTCAAGTACAAATACTGATTCCTACGGTTTCTGTTTATAATGTCGTTTACAGAACATTTTACAATTAAATTGTGTGTCATGTGACTACTGTAACCGAAGGTTTGTTGTCAATAGTTAAAACACTATTCTTTAGAATTGTGTTTTTCTATTGAAAAACAAATCTGAGTTCCCTGACAATTTGGCAAAATCAAGCAACGCTATTCTATAAAACAGAGAGTAGGTGAACGTGAGTCAACACACGTTGGCATTGTTATCTATCTGTATGTACTCAGTCTCAGCATATTGTTACACCTAAAAATAGACCGGCACTTTACTGAACGCCATTTTGTCCGTATAATTCCACCGCCTCCCGACTAATGGGTCAGGTTTCGAACGAACAAAAACAGAGTGATTTAAAAGCGCCCTCAGCCACTACGATAGCGTGCGACTTAGTTTCAGTGCCTTTAACAGGTCCAGTAAGGAACCGGGCCTCTTAGAACTCAATTATCAACACACCAGCCATAGACAGAGCTCTCTGACTAAGCAAGAATAAATGTCACATACCACTTACAGAAGGCACGCCAGAGACTTCGATTGCCTAAGTGGCTACGCGGCCATTTTTCTGTTTGGCATTCGGATTACTACCACGTTGGAACTCGTATCTCAGCCCACGCGATATCACGCGTGTTCCGGCGGTCTAAGGTGTCCTCTTATGTCATCTGGTGTCCTCAGGTGCCTTCTGGTGTCCTTTCCCCTCCTCGGAAGTTCCTCGATCCGTCGTGACATTGGGACATTCCTCGTGTGCGTCGCTAAAAGCTGCCGTGAGTGCCGGCAGAGTGGATGTCGAGTTCCTTTCTAAGTGGCCACCTGAGTGCCTCTAAAGCCGACTTCAGGACAGGAGGTAAGGTATGAGGAGGATGGAGCGGGGTGAGTCCCAAAGCATTCGATTAACTTGGGGCTGTTCTTGGTTCTTCAGTTTCATACAAACATGCGGTGCAAAATCAAGATTCAGCCCATTCACGCCGGTAGAGACCTATGGTGTCCGTCTTTCACCTCCTCCACAACTCCCTTTCAGTCATCATTCGTCACCACACCAAGACCTTTTGGTCCGCGCGCGTCTCTCAGACCCATCTCTCCTCACGAAAGCATTAGACCTCATACCATCCCGACCCAGCATTCGACAGACAGACACCAGGCCGCTTCGAGCAGGTATCAGACAGCCAAGTCGCTCCGATAAATCGCCGCGCTGCGTCTCCAACCGGTCAGGCAAAAAAGCTTTTAGCGGCTGCGCGCGCCGACCACTCTCCAAGACCGTAATTGAGTTGGGTTTACGGTCGGCGGCAGGGGCGCGCTCAGCGAAACTGAGCGGGGAGGGACACTTAGCTGACTTGTGGAGTGAAGTGTGTGAACGGAAGATGTGATAGACAAAGTAGATGTGATTGAGGTTTGACGAATAAGAGCAAAAGGTAGTTGGCGGGGTACTAGCTCGCACCCTGCAAATGTAGAATATGAGATGAAAGGAATTGCAGTTAAATTAAGCATACGTAAATTTCTGTGAATTTGTAGCTTAAATTATATACGAGCTCGGTTCGAAAATCGTAATGAACACTAACTCATCCCTTAGTTGCAGATACGCATCCCTGTATCAACATGGATGGACATGGGACTATCGACATCCATTACATCAAAATTCAAGTCGACAATGCAATATGACCACCAGTGGTTGCTCACCAGAGCTCAACACTAGCAGTCCACGGCAGCCATTCACATCAATCCAAAGTGCTTGCCACCTCGGCAGAGTGATCCTCTACCCTCCCCTTTTCCTTTCCCTGGCGTCGCCCCTGCCGCTGGACGTCCATTGCCGGAGAGGCGATAACAATCTCAATCGCTCCATAATCGTAAATCAGACGTCGAGCCGGGACCCGATGACGTCACGTCAGGTGTGTGGACAGAGCGTGGGAGGAATGACAGAGTGATGGGAGGTGAGCGCCGTCGCTTAGGGGAGGTGTGGTGACAAATGCTGCAAAGTACCTCCTAATGTAGGGCATGACAGGGGAAGAGAGAGGGGGGCGAGGGAGAGAAGAGGGAGAGAGAAAGAGAGAGCAAGAAGAGAGAGAAAGAGAGATAGAGAGAGAGAGAGGGAGAGAGAAAGGGGAGAGAGAGGGGGAGAGAGAGAAAAGAGAGAGAGAGAGAGAGAGAGAGAGAGAGAGAGAGAGAGAGAGAGAGAGAGAGAGAGAGAGAGAGAGAGAGAGAGAGAGAGAGAGAGAGAGAGAGTATACCTCGGAGCCAAGGGAGGTGGAGGTAAGACACAGACGAACTTATTAACAGCAGTTTTAGCCACGGCGCAAATAAACAATGTTAGACAACAGGCAAAGATGAAAAGTGTGAATAAATAATTGGATGTGAATAGGTAAAATGAAACCCAAATTGACAAGTTTTATTAGGAACAACAGCCTGATATGACCGCTACACCTTCTTTATACCACACTGCTCACTTTCAAAAACACTCTTTTTCTGTCCGCCTCCAACATCCGCCCATTTCCCGTCCACAAAAAAGCTGCAACTGAACACATCACTCGCCTGCCTCCCAGTTCCTCCATTATAGCCGCCCACCCGCCCAGTGCGTTTCTGTTCATCTGTCGGCGCGCACAGAAGCGCACAGTGAGTGGATTTCACGCTCAGCTGGTTTGCTTTGTGACTGTCGGCAGGCGGTGTTGAGAGACTCAACGTCTGCAAGACTGACTACTACTGCAATTCACAGACCAGTGATCGGGGTGGAGAGAACTAAGGTTGAGGTTGTCAGAGCTGATAAATGCGCAGTCCAGTGAGAAAACAGAAGATGAAACGAGCAGTTGGTGTACCAAGTC